>NC_134580.1:113580364-113690364 GCF_037038515.1 Microtus pennsylvanicus | reverse complement strand
GTGATATGTTCACAGGTCATTATGAAACCAAAGTACAATGCAAAAAGTAAGTACCAAGCATTTTAGATCACCCTAAGCCCGGCTAAATAAAAATATTCTCTTTAATAAATCACCTTTTCCCGTGAAATCCCTGCAAGTATGAAATGGAGAAATTTCTCTAACTTGGTGCTGTAAGGAAATACACTATGCAGAAGAAGCATAACCTATTGAACCTGAGCTCACGATACAGAAAAGACACACAAGCCTGCGGCCTCCAGGAGTAGATGATAAACTGTCTCCTGGGAAACATCACTGGGCGTGGTTTGCTATTATAACATTAGAGTTTCGGTTAGGAAAATAATGAACACAGAGTTTTCAGATTACTGATCACCCTTCCCAAAATGGCTATTCTGCCATCTGTCAGCACCCTACCATTCCTCTATAACAGGCGTATAGACGGCTTCAGGTTATTAACTGTGGTACTCCTTTGGCTTGCTCGTTCACTGCTTTCCTAATTTACTCCATGGGCAGAATTTAACATGATTTAATACTCATTTAAGAGATGCTTATTTAGTCCCCAATATGCACCATTTTTGTTTCTTCTGTGCATGAGGGCTGTGTTGTAGTGAAAACATGCTCCGTTGACATGGAGACAAAGGTGCAGCACCCACCTGCTCTGGGGTAGAAATCAAAAGTGGTTTTGAGGGATAATGACCCCCACCCAGAGTCTATGACAATCTGGACAGATTCAGCCCGGAGGAGGGTGTGTGGTTCAAAGTCAGCAAGTACACAGCATCCACAGCATCTATGTTCTTGGAGTTTAATAAAGCTTAATATAGGTTATATAAATAAAGGAGCTAAAATCTCACTGCAGAGTTCAGGCCAAAGGTGGCCTGCATTTAGAAAATAAGGGAAACAGAAATTAGTTCTAAAAGTAGCAGGGAGTTGTGGAAGGGCTTTATAAATAACGCTACCAGACGCTGAGCAGTGGTGGTGCACGCCTTCAATCCCAGCACTCAGAAGACAGAGGCAAATGGATCTCTGTGAGTTCAAAGCCAGCCTGGTCTACAGAGTGAGTTCCAGGTCAGCCAGGACAACACAGAGAAACCCTGTCTTGAAGAACCAAAATAAATTAATTAATCAAATAAACAAAAAAACAATACAAGACTTGTTTTGTGCCAATTCCTTTAGCTGATGTGAAGGATGAAGTCAGAGGCAAAGATAAATTTATGTTTCTGTGTCTATCTTCCTGAAAACCATAAAGCCCTAAGTGAAAGAAGGGGAAAAAAACGGCATCACTGTTAAGAATAGCTGATGCTCACTTAGAAGCCAGTAGAATGCATGACTAATGGATGAGGGACAGAGGGTGGGTTATACAGCTATATCAGTCATGGCTGCAAATGAAAAGGATATTGTTATGGTTATGGTTTGAACTTGAACTGTCTGCCACAAGCATATGTATTTGAACCCTTGATCCCCAGTTGGTGCTGCTTATTTCTGGAGGCTACAGAACCATAAGGAGGTAGGACCTAGCTAGAGGAAGTTGATCACTGAGGAACAGGTCTCATGCATTACAGTCCAGGTTCCAGACAAAGGCTCTCTAGGCTTCCTGATCAGCATCGATGTAAATATCAACCTCATCCTCATGCAACCTTGTACCTACCTGCCAGCTCTTCTACCATGCCTTCCTGACCAGAAGCGACTGTACCTTTCCAAACCGTGAGCCAAAATAAACCACCTTTTCTTTAAAGTGTTTCTTGCCAAGCATTTGGTCATAGTAGGACAAAACCCACTACAGTCATAAACTTGAGCAATGGTATCAAGAAAGGAAAAGAGTGGACAAAGACCTATTAAGGGAGCATGTCGGGGGGGGACCCTCTAAATGAGCAACTTGGCACACAAAGATTTAGAAACTGAGACAAAACACACATTTGGAGTGAATTTGAGAGTTTCTGTTTGGGGCATTCTGACCTGCAGGCACCCATGAGGCTTCAAAGTCAAGATCTCTAGCAGACAAAGGATGCTTTTGAAGCTCAGACAAAAATTTCCAGCTACAGGAGTTTGCAGTAAACAGTTAGTTGACAGAATGTAAAAGTAAAGGAACCATCACCTACAGAAGGAGTTTTAGGGTGAGGCAATGCTCACTCTGTAGAGCAATAGCGAAGTCTCCAGAGACTACCAGGTTAAGTGCTAAATGATGAAGACTATTCATGAAGTTCTGCCCCAATACAGAAAAAGGACTTTCTGTGCAAGGGCCAAGTAAGCCCTTGGGAGCAGGGACTTCAAAATCTCTGGCAGCAACTACAAAAGTGAATCAATCAAGCACCATTTGTTTCCTCTGAAATGAGGATGTTACACCTGAGTCACCAACTCTGGGTCCACAAGGCAGCTTGAGTCTTGGATCCTTAAGCTATAAACTTTGGATGTAAGGAAAGAGAAACTCTTTCCAGCTGCCCGATTTTATGATTATAATCAAGTTTCATTGTTTGCTCATGAAGAACAAATGCACAAACCCAACAGAGTGGCTCACCTTTTCAAACAATAGGATCAGAAATACAAGAAAGCAGATGGAGTTGATATCTGGTGTCTTTATTGCTCTGCTGAACAAATGAGAAAACAGAGTTCGCTCGTGTCCACCTCATGATGCTAATCACTTCGTTAAATTGACTTCTTTGAAAGCAGATCACTGCTAATAATTTAATTCCTTCCTACTCTCTTCCCTGGGTACCTAACATTTTAGATAAAATATTTTAATAAAATATTAAAAGCAAAGAAATGACACCCCAGGTATCCAATTGGATGGTGACAGACATTATGAATCCCTTTTACCTCTAGCCCTAGCCTATCAGATAAAGGAGATGAAGTTTGCCATTCTATGGTCTTACCTAAGAAAGATAGTCTATTCCAAATGACACCTAAACACTGTAAACAAAAGCTATTCCAAGGATGGCCACAAGTCTTACCAAAAGCAGCCATAGGATACTATGGAACATTCTCAACTTTCAATTAAATTGTTGCAGCTAAAGTTTTACTTTTTCATAAAACAGACTTTAGGTTTTCTGCCTCAACCTGAAATCTAGCTGACATGGTTCCTACTCTACCAAATGGGGTAGCTGAGTTCCTCCTTCACCTCTCCAGATTATATTCCAACTCCTTCCACCCTGCCTACCATTGCTCTGTGACTTCTATCTGGGTTTATCTACAGCGACAGAGGTAGGCATGCACAGACTCCTGCTTCCCCTTCTGTGATATCACAGGGTCACTGTGTCCCTACAAAGGCAACAGTTTTTGACAGTCACAAATCCCCAGTCATTCTTGCTAGGCCGCCTTTTAGCACTTGCCCTCATTGTGTTCCTACACTTGGCCACATTTTCTTTCTTCCCTTCTTTTTATTTTTTGAGACAGGGTTTTTCTATGTAGCTTTTGGAACCTCACTCTATAGACCAGGTTGGCCTCGAACTCAGAGAGATCCGCCTGTTTCTGCCTCCCGAGTGCTGGGATTAAAAGCGTGCACAACCACTGCCTGGTATTTGCCCACATTATCTAAAAGGTACCTTTAGAGTGCCCGCCCCAAAGGACTTGGTTGACACATATCGTCTAATCAGGTCCTGAGACACAGGTTTGAAGAGTGAGTTTTTACAGATATTGTCTGTAAACTGTGAAATACTATAAGGTTTCCACCAGCAAACCTAGCACAGACGTCAGATTTCCATGCCAAGGGAATCCAACTGATTCTTGCCGTATTTCTACAATTCACAGTGTGCTGTAAAAATAAACATGCAGAAGGCATACAATCAGGATCTGAATGTCACTGCCAAGCTAACCAGAAGTGTGTTTTAAAACGGGTATCTGGAGGAACAAATGAAGGATTCAGACCCATCTCTGAAACGCAGACAAGATTCCGTCTTCCTGCCTCAAACTCCCATCAGGATATCTTGACCCCGATGGAGAGGCTTTAAGGTAATTCGAGCTCCTGTGGGCAAGCCATCAAATTCTGAAAAGCAACGACTAAGTGGATTTATGTTATTGTTAATAATTATAGTTATCAAAACAGTCACTTCTAAAAGAGTCCAATATCAGTGACCTAGATTTACTATGTCTTTTTCCAGTAAGTCTTGAAATGAATAAACCATGTAGTTTCTAAGATACATAGTCCTTTGTGTTCAGTTCATTTCTCAAACTAATAAAATTAACTTCAAGTACCCACTAAAGAAACTCAGTAAGAAGGCCATGCCATTGATTCCTCAAAAATCTCTTAGAAGATATTAGGGACACCTGTTTTTCTTGTTTTGTTGCAAGCTTATTCACATTTTTGTTGCTTTGGTGGGTTGGGTTTGGGAAGTTTTGTATATTGAGACGTGAGTAGTGCTTATGTAACCTAAGCTGGCTTCAAACTCAAGATCCTTCTGCCTCAACCTCCTGGGTGTTAAGCTTACAGATAAATACTACCAACCCTAGCATAGGGGATTCTTTGATAACTCTATACAGCTGTTGTTCGGCGTCCACAGAAGTCTGTTTCCAGGATTCCACAGATACTCAAGTCCCTTAGATAAAACAGTGTGGCATCTGCTTACATATCCTCCTTTATACATTAAGTCACCTCATTACTTAAGATGCCTCATATAGTATAAATAGTTACAATACTGTATTGTTCAGGGAATAACCCTCAAAAAAATATCTAGGGCTGTGGATGGAGCTCAGTCACAGAGGGCCTGCCTGAAATAACTATGAACATGTTCAGTATAGATGCTGTTTCCCCCTAACAATTTTGACCTGCAATTATTTGAACACAGGGACTCAGAACCCATACCACGGAAAGCAGACTACATTAGCAAATCTAAATTTACCAGTAAGTTCAGAGAGGCATGTTTAGCCTCCAAATTAGTTTAATTGTCCAAGGTCAGTATCAATCTGCATTATGCATTGGCTCCGTAGGCCCCGACTTCTCTGAAGACAATTCCGTGATGTTCATAGCATGTCCCTGCTGGAAAATCTCAAAGCTAACCAAGATGATCAGGAAACAGACTTTTAACTCCGATTCTACAAAATATCTCTTTATTAAAGGGCTTTCCCATTAGTCCCTTAACTAGAGAATACTTTTTTATTAAGTACTGTAGTTTAAGTACATGATCTGTTTCTAAAGTCATTTCCGGGTATACAGCATAAAACTGAAGGCTAATTGAATTAGTAGCTCTGTAGCAATGTAGGCTAGGTTTCGGTTAGAAGATCCATTCCTATGCAGAACCTGAGGCTCTGTGAGACAGAAATTCCACCACCGGGGACCTTTTGAAAAGGCAATGTGACAGTGTTTTCTCTGAATTTTAAAAGTGCATGTGCCTTTTTGGCCAAATAATTCTATTTCTTGGAATTTAGTAATAAGGAATTTTCACACATATTCATGAAGACCAATGAGAAGAAATCTTCTTTTCCCATACAGCTGTGAGAAAATGGTTAAATCCTGGCGTTTACATACTACAAGATTATATGTCACACCAAGCTGTCTACAGTGCTGCAGAGATGAGAAAACCAGTATGCAGACAACAAAATTGCTATGATATACAGTTTTGAAGACAAAGCAAGCCACGCAAAGATAGATGTGGTATGATCCAGTTTATATAATAAGAAAAGGCATCTGCATGTACAGTATGCTCCAACTTACATAACACGAAAACCACGTCTATGTATCTGAGTATGTAAATGAATGGACTAAGGGAGAAGAGAGAGACACTTGAAGCTGTTGCCAATGGTTATATCTGGGGAGGGTGTAGGTGGGAAAGAGTACTTTATATATTGCTACTGTCTTCCTGCATTGTCATTGCAACTGGAATATATCAGTACCTCACTTACATCATTACATCATTTTAGAAACCAGTAAAAATAAAAAGTTAAACTCCAGAGAGGACGTTGGGTGGTCTATTCAAATAACAGAACATCAATAGAGAAAGGAGAACCCCATCCCAAGGGACTGCACTTTTATTTGACCCAACGTGATCTCCCACTGATGAGTGAGAAGGAAAAATTAGGGCAGATGCACCTTGAAAAGCTCACCTGCAGAAACAGATCTAATTTCTCTATGCTCAGAGCAAATATAGCAACTGTCGATAGAGGAAGGGACATCCCATGATTGACAGAATTCAAACCAGTGACCAAGGCAAGAGAACTCCTTGACCCTCAATAGGGGAAGTTACTCATTTTTCTATTCCAGACTGTTCACATTTCAAAGCATTGTCAAGAAATGGGATAGAAAAAAATGTCCCCCCTCTCCCGATGCTGCACATTTACCTTAGAAAACAAAGAGACAGGAAAAGCCAGAAATTCAGAATCTAAACTCTATACTCAAAATAAAGGACTATACAACAAATGTAAACCCTTCCCCTTTTAAAAAAAACTGTTTTAAAAATCAAATAAAACTAATGGTATTTTCTAGGACATGGTGCATCTGAGAGTTTACAGCTGACACAAGGATCAACATGGAGCTCTCAGGCTGAATTCCTGGCACAAACGTGTCAGGGTAGGCACCAACAGGGGTAGTGTGCATGCCAGTGGAGGCCAGATGTTAACGGTCATTCCTCATTTGCAACAATCTTGGGCTTTGTTTTTCATGGCAGGGTCTCTCACTGGTCTGGGGATCACTGATTGGGCGGGGCTGGCTGGCCAGCTAGCCCCAGGTTCTGCCTGGCTCCAGCTCCTCGGTGCTGGGAGTCTCTGCGATGACAAGCAAGTAGCTTTGTTACATGACTCTTGAGATATAACCGAGGTCTTCATATTTACGTGGCAAGCATTTTACACACTGAGCAATCTCCGCAGCCCAATTTCCAAGCACTTTTTGGTTTATCTACTAACCTATTTTATGTGTATGAGTATTTGGTCTGCATGCATGTCTGTGCATGTAGAGACCTGGTCTCCACAAAGACTATCAGATCCACTGAGACTGGAATTGAAGATGGTTTTAAGTCACCATGTTGGTACTGGGAATCAAACCTGGGTCCTCTGGAAAAGCAGCCAATGTTTTTAATCATCTCTCCAACCCCATCTGATCACTTTCCAGTGGGAAGATTTCACATATCCAGTACCCTATATTCTGTGTTCCTTTTTAAAATGTGTATGCAGTGGCAGGATCCTTTGACAGCTGCTCCTAGAAAGGGACACAAATGGGCCACCACGCCTAAGGTCTCTGACACCTGTCGGCAGCACCTATGTATGCTGTTTACCTGGCTCCTAAACCAGAGGCTACAACAGCCTCACGGACACCATAAAACCGCCAGGTGAAAAGTAGCCCTCGGGTGCCGACCTTGCATAGGCAGCAATGCCCCCCACCCTCGGTTAGCATCTACTCACTTCCCTCTCTCAGACTTCCAGCCTATGCCACTGCAGAGACAGAAGTCCCGAGAGCAGCAGGATGAGGAAACAGGGCTTGATCCTCAACTTGCTATTCCGATTCCATCTTCGCAGCAGTTGCCAGAAGCTTATCTATTACATCTCAGTCCAGTCACTTAAAGTAAGTGCCACACCATGTTTTATGGCAAAAAAGAAAAAGAAAGAATAAGACCCCTCCTCTCCGCACCATGCTCTATCCTAACTACAGGGAACACAGAAGCACGGTTGAAGAGAGCTGGAGGGAGTTCTGGGCTAACATGCTGCTTGCTTATAATCCCCGCGCCAGAGAGCCTAAAGCAGGAGGATTTGTAGTTCGGAGCAGCATGTGCAACATAGCCAGACCCAGAACAAAACAAAAATGGTTTAGGGGTCAATTCACCTGGATTTCATCTCAACTCTAAGCCCTAACCCATGATTAACCCCTCAAATGTACGTTCTCTCCAAATGCAAACATGAGTCGGTTACCACTCCATAGTCTCAAGAAAAAGAGCCCAGGGGAGGAAGTGAACGAAGGGGCACATTTCAAGGTCTCAACAAGCATCTGGTTTTGGGTTTTTGTTTTGTTTTTTCACCTTTACCGTTGTTAATAGTACCCTGAACAAAGAAGTTGAGTGTTCCCACCAATGCCCATGGGAAAAAAGGAGCCACGATGTGCCCCTAAACATCAGCGGTCCCCAAATTCTTCTCATGGATGTTTCTGTCCTTGCAAGGCTAAATGACTTAATATGGTCTATTTTAAAGCCTTGCTGAGGGACAGAGGCCCTGGGGATAGCATCTGGCTCCCGCATTACAGTTCAAAACCCTACACTCACAGAATCTCAAGGCAACTGGAGCTGAGTAATGTTGGATTTCTCTATCCAAATGCAGTCACAAGGTGGGATGAGTCCTGAGGAAGATCTGGCACTAGGAGGTGGCCTGTGGGGTCACTGGAACCTTCCCTGATTGCAGGATAGAAGTGTAAATATTATAAATAAATATAAATAAGAGCTTCCCCTGGGCGGGCTTTAACAAATAAGCCAGCGCCATCTGCCCCTGATGGAGGAAAGTAAGAATTGTGAGCAGCGATCTTGGTAGCATTGGTGGGAGAAGAGGCAAAGTGGTTGCCACAGCAACACGAATGCTGTCCCCAGCACCAATCATGCTATACCAGCCTTAGCCTGCGGTTGGCTCAGAGGCAGGGTGGTGAAGCATTCTTTAACACCAGAATCAGCCGAGGCCACATGGCTGCCATGGGACAGGGTCAGGATTGAAGCTCAGGGATGACTTCTTCCAGCACCGTAGGATCTCAAATGTGCCATTTCATGTGAAGGCAACCCCAGAACACAATTCCCCAGCTACTCACCCAACAACTTTGACAGGGGCCATGTCTCAGGCCAAAGTTCTTCACGTTGTGGGGGTCATGCACCATTTGCGCAGCCTGGTGAGTCCCCCAGACTCTTCTAAGCATATTTCAAATATATAAAATTAAGTATTATTAATAAGTACCACAGACACTAATCATACTTATCAAAATCATAAGTTTTGAAAGTGAACTCACATTGGGCTAGAGAGGTAGCTCTGCCGCTGATCTTCCAGAGGACCAAGGTTAGGTTCCCAGCAGCCACGTGGTGGCCGGCTAACAACCCTCTGTAACTCCAGTTCCGAAGGATACAATGCCCTCTTCTGGCCTCCTAGGGCACTGCACACACATGCTACTAAGACATACAGGCAGGCAAAACATGCATACACATAAAATAAAAATAAATTAATCTAAAATTAACAAAGCAACACGAATTCATGAGAATGCACCTCTTTTCAAGCCATTAAATGCCAAATGTTACCAAGGAATGGCTCCAGTGCCGGCTGTAATTGTCACTTGGAAAGAAGTAAAAATTAAAGACCTGACCGCTGTATTCACTTAAGGTGAATCTGACTTACGCTATTCTTCCTGCCTCTAAGGAAATGGCTACTTTAGTTCATCTGTGCTAAGGAGCTCAATAACATCCTTTAATTGTTTAGGGGGAAAACAATGCTCTCCAAGGGTGGTGGACACTGAAGTAACATTTGCCTGGAATCCTCCAGGGATCCTGTGAGAAGAGCTATGGGAGACTCCCAGTGGAGAGAAGATAAGGCTCTGTGATCACATGGCGGAGGGGATTCTCACTGCATGCTCTGTGAGGAGCAGCCGGGAGAGGTCTTCAGAGAAGACCCTCTTCTCATCCACGTCCTATTTTGTTTCCATATAGGAAAGGAAAGGAAAGGCACCGTTGAAACTGGGAATATTTTTTTAAAAAAAAATTGGACATTCATCCTCCCAAACAAAACGACCTCTTGGCTAAGTTTTGAAATGGAGGGCATTACCACCACCCTCCAGGAACTCTGGTTACACCTTCCACAGGACCACAGCATCCAAAGAGAGGAAAGCCCAGCCAGGCTTCAGTAAGTGAGGTTCACGATCATGAGAACTGGGTTGACTTTCTGAAAGTAGGCTTACATACAAGGACGATGCAAGATTCTCATTCACCCGCTCACTGCTCTATGAGTACTGGAGTCTCCCTACACCACAGGCGAATTACACCCATTCTTATATTTGGTGGGGGTAAAGAACCGGAGGCACGGACACTCAAAGTCATAACTAGAAAACAATATTACAGCTTGAGGAAGCAGCTCTGCTCTAAAGGGGAGGCTTTATCAAAGGAAAAACTATTAAACAGAAAAACAAACACAAAGGAACAGAAGCAAGGTTATTCTGTGCCCTGCCTATGACGGGGGGGGGGGGGGGGGCGGACGTGAACAGGGCTCAGAGTTAAGCAGCATCCTTGCAAACAAGGTTAACATTGGAACAGGAGCTGCAAAACCAGGTGCCTGTCAGTGCTGGAAGATGTCCTTATTTCTCAAGACGTGAACAGGTCTCTTCCAGAGACACATTCACTCGGGAAGTTAAAAGGAACTGTTTACAAACTGCAACCTGGACACCAACTGCCAATAGTGGTCACTAAACATCCTCATGGGCCCCTTGACCTCATTCTAAGTATCAAATGCAGAGCTTCTTGCTTTTACGGAACTCACAGTGATAGCGTTCTCAAGGCCTGGGTCATCCTTGCTAGGAAAACATGCTCTTTTGTTCCTACTCTAGAAGTGGTCACAAATGACATTAAGGACGTCCTAATCTGCCTCATAATTTTCATTTTTCAAGTAATATTTATATTTTCCCCAAAATATGTGTGTTTACTATTAGGGCATTTGTTGAGAGTGTGAAAATTACAAAAATTATTCCTTCACAAAGCACTATTACCTAACTGCTCTGGTCCAAAAATATGTAATTTACTTGCAACATAAGATTTTATAATTTTAAAAAAATCCAATGTGGCAACTAATTATTAACGTTGTGAAAATCCACCAAAATTATTTATTAATTATGACATTTGGGTTTGCCACCTGCATTTGAAAAACCAGGCTGACAAGCAGACACTGTCCCCGGAAGCTTATATTCCAGCCTGACACAACTTAGCATGCCACTGAAGTGGGTTCACAGACACCTCAACTGTGTATAAACCCAATTTTACACAAAGGGTAGGTAGGCATGAAAGCAAGGCAAGCATTTGGTCATTTGATTACCAGTAAATCAAATCTTAAAAGAGATTAGCAGCAGCCTAAGGAAATACCATGTTCACTAGGATTGCCAAATATGTTCCACGCTGCCCAAATCAGCAGTATACATTGATGGACCTAAAGGCAGCTGGATACATTGTTGGAAAGAAAACAAACAAACACATTAGCACTAAAGGGTCTCTGTTGGAGATGGAATGAATTATTTCAAGGGTGATACAAATATTTAAAATCCACCTCTCCAAAAGCTCTTTTGAAACCTTGAAGGGTTTTTTAATTCCTGTTATTTCCCTATCTGATATGACAACAAGCACACAGCCTGGGTTCCGGGGCATGCAAGTTTAACGTCATTCACATTTCCCAGCACACAGATAGAAAGCTTGTGAAAGAATATTGCAGTACGAAGCCCTTCTGTGTGGGTGTGCATTTGTAAAATAAAAGTAGAATTATTCCAACAGATGTAAATGTGTTCCCTGTGATCAAATGGAGTCTTTGAAATTCTGTTTTGACAGTTACTTGTAAAACAGCATTTCCACAGTGATTAATTCAGAGCTTGGTAGTGATATCATCAAAGCTAAATCAAAACTAAGTTCTGATGGCTGAGTAACAGAAGTTGGAGGGAAGCACAACCAGGGACGTAGCACACAGCACTTGGCAGCATATTGTGTCATGTTAAGACACACTAGTTCCGTCAGCAAAGTTTCGTGACCATAAAAAGGCTCAGAAACGCTATTTCATTTTAAATGTAATTTTTTCTTACAGGTTCACCCAAGACACCGGTCATGTGTAAACGTCTACAGTTTTAAAAGATGATATAATAGATCAATACACCAGTTGAAAAATATGCAAGACTGTTCTGTGAAAAAAAAAAACCCAGCATGCTAGATTACATAACACAGCCAGCCAGGGATTACACCACAGGATTCTGGTGAGCTGAATGTCTGATCCTCGGTATGATTCTGAGACTTAGGTTATCAAAGTTTGAAGGGTTCAAGACATTAGGTTCTCAGTTCAAACACATCTCTTAAAAACCACCAGTTCTGAAAACACTAAAAAAAAAAATTAAGTTAAAATTTTACACACACACACACTATCTCCCCCTCTTCCTCACTTTCTGGGCTCACAGGAGTACGCCCAGGTCAAGTCACTGGTTGCTCTTGCTGACCATCTCTACGATCTGATTTCTCTTTAAAGGAGAAATTCAATTCTTTTTGAAAGCATTGTACATCTGCCTGCGTTTGGACATTACTTCCAACCAAACCACTTAACACATATCTCCACAATGGAAAACTTAAGTTTATGGCCCACCATGTATTCCACTTGGGCTTTAAAAAAAATGGTGACTGTCCACAAATGCTTTGTCCCAAATAAATCTCAAGCACCTTGCTTTACAACAATAGGAAGAATCGCTATAGGAAGTTTTTTTTAAAAAAAATCATATCTCAAATGCGTGCATATTTGTGGAAATATAATGGACACTTGCCATTCTTTCTAGAAAAATGCTGGTTTTAAGACTCTAGACTTGTTCATTTGGAGAATTCTATGTTTTCACACTTCGATTCAGTAGTTTACTAAGTCTAAACTCGGAAATTTTGTACAATATAGACAGGGTCTAATTGACTAAGAAAAACAACTTTAAACTTCTGAAAATAAAGCAACCTTCATTTACGTGCTTTTAGGAGGCCCAAACACTGCCCAGAAGGAGCGCTTAGCCTGTCAGTGTCAAGTGGAAACGCTCTATCATTCTTAAGCTGTCCCCAGAAGACGCTGAAGATGCACACGCACACACATTTACATGCGTTGCACAGTGCCAACTATTTCCAACCAAAATAATCATATACACGTCGAGCGGAGCTATTTCTAGCGCAGAAGCGGGTGAACGTCCGGGTAGGCAGAGGAAACCCAGTAGCAGATGATTGCCGGGGAGGCGGGTGGCGGCGGGGTCCCTGCCTCCCGCTCAGGGCGCCTCGCACCCCGCACCTGCACCGGGTCCCCCGGCAGGGCATCCGGGGGCGCGCGCGCGCGTCCGGGACGCACCCGCGGGAAGCCGAGTAGCCCGGCGGGCCGGGAGCGACTGGAGCATCCCCGGGCGGGACCCGAAGCGCCTTCTCCTACCTGTCACTTCGAGGCGAGTCGCTGCCGGGGATGCGGCCGCCGCCGCCTCCGGGAGCCCCGCTGTGTGTATGCGCGCGCGCGCGCGTGTGTGTGTGTCTGTGTGTGTGCGTGTGTGTGCGCGCGTGTGAGAGCTTGTTTGCGGCGCGGCTCCTTAGCCGCTCGCGCGCCGCCACCCCCCCTCCCCGCCGCCGCGGCGGCCGAGCCCCTCCGGCGCCGCCCCGCCCTCCGCCGCCTCCGCCCCCCACCGGCCTGCGCCTCCCCGCCGCGCTCACCTCGGCCGCCCGCTGCCCGGGGCGCCGCCCGTCGCTCCCGCCGAGCCGGGCCCCGTGCGGCCCCGGGCCCGCCGCCCTTGCTCCCGGCCGCGACGCTGCCTCTGGAGCCCAAGCCGTCGCCTCGCAGCCCCAACCTGCCCAGGCTACGGAGCATGCCCAGTGCGGCGCCCGGCGGGGCTGGGGGTGGACCGGGGCCGAGCGGGCCGGCCGTGGGGGGGGGCGGGGGTAGCGGGTTGGTTGTCCCGGGGTCGCCGCTGCTTTCCGGGTGCAGGGTCCCGGGACGCGCCCGCGGGGACTGAGCTAAGCCCGCAGCGGGACACCACGCTCTGGTGGCCAACGACCCAGCGGGTGCCCTGCCCGGGAGGAGGGGGCGCGGGCCAGCCAGAGCCGGGAGCGGGAACTGCGCTTTCGTCTATGTTACATTGAACAAACACGGAGAGCGTGTACACTGCAGCAGGCACTGCGAGAAATAGGCATTTTATTCACTGAGCCCGAGAAACAATCTGCCGGAGGAAGTACTACAACACGCTTACACTGAGCCAGAGAAAAAGTGATTTCCAAAGTCTTCCCCCAAGTGATCCTAAGATGTGCACCCCACTCCACACCCAGACTTTGGTGCCAGGGATGCTGGGGGCCGCTCCAGCCAGCTCTCCCAGTTCGCCCTGGCCCTGCAACCGACACCCGGATGTCCCAAGTCCTCAGGCGGTCTGGCAGTGTGCATCCAGGGACACCCTTTGTGAAGACCCTATCCGAGCTGCTCCGGAACTCCCCGAGGGCTTCCTCCAACCGAGGACTCTCTAGCTTCCTCCCCCCACCCCCTCCCGCCTGACGGCGGCCACCAAAACCCGGAGACGTGGCACCTGCGCACTGGGGACTGGGGCCCATGCTCCAGGCTGAACTGGGCATGCTCAGCTGCCTGAGCTGGTCTAGCGGGTCAAGAGGAAAAGGCTTGGCTTGAAGGGTAGCTTAAGAAATGAGGAGGAGAGGGGCAGGCTATTAGGGCAAGAGGCAGACCAGGCACTGTGGCACAAGCCGTTAAAAATGCAAAACAGTCGTTCCGCTGATTCTCTCTGGCAATTTCTCTCAGGAGTAAAAGGGGACTAACCATCGAAAGTTGATCAACTAGTGTGATGGCACATGCCTGTAATCCCAGTTGGTATGGGTTTTGACAGCAGCCTAGACTATATCGTGGGTTCAAGGCCAGCGTGATCCTTGTCTCAAAACAAAAAAGAAAAAACAGTTTGCTACCTTAAGGGAGATGGGCTGAGAGCCACTGAGCACTCCCTAGCTAAACACAAGGCTTCGGTTTTAAGTGAGCTTTGAGAAGGGTTTCTGAGCACTGAGCCAGCCTGCCTGTGACAGAACTGAGGAGAAACATTCGCAATCCTAGACCAGTTTTTCCTGTAAGGTTAAAAAGACACAAAAGATCCCAGAGAAAGCTGGTACTTGGCTGGCCAGGGGTCTTGAAGATGTGTTGGTTTGGGCCCATGTCAGTGCTTCTGGGGGTCCAGTGGGTAGGACATGACGGGAGTAAAACCTGGTGCTCTGCGTTTCTGACAACTCCTTCTGATATTGGTGAACTTAAACTGAGACTGACTAGTAAGGGGTTAGGGCAGCACTGCAGGCGTGTTCTCCCTATGTGTGAAAAACTATGGCTCAGAAAGGGTAAACCATTTGCCCCAGGTTGCACAGCCAATAAAAGATGCAGTTGTTCCTCAAGTCTTCCTTTGTATACCCTATATTCCTCAAGTATTATCTGCAGAAAAGTGTTCGAGAAACTACCATTTGTGTGACTGACAGTTCTTAATAGTAGAACTTAGCACATAAAGCACTCAAATGTAGCCAATTAGTCTTGGATGGCTAACAAAACCGCCAACACATAGTAGCTTAAAACAATTAGTGCTCACCTTTCCATGGGTGAGCTTCTGGGACGAGAATGAGCCAAGCGGTTCCATCCTGCAGTCACACGTGTGTGAGATGACAGGGTGCTTCTGCATGGCTTCCACATAGCAAGCCATTCCCTCCAACAGCAAGGAAAGCTAGTCCTAATTCAAGACAGTACTTCATACATTTTATGGACCAAAGAAACTAAACAACTTTCTATCCAAACACAAACCGTGGGAAATACACTGCATTTCGTGATAGGAGCTTGTAAGAAATACGATGGCCATCACAAAGAGGTCCACCACATGTACCAATTTCTATAAAAACAAGCCTCTACCCTAGAGTTCACACCGAGTTTTACAGACTAAACATTTCATTTTGCATACGTGTAAAAAACATAAGGTAGTCTTCTGTTACATCGAGTGCTCACGCTAATATTAAGCTTATTCTCACCCTCTACTCAGTGCTCTATAAACAGTGGAGTTTTCTAAATCTTAAATGCAGTATGATTTCATTGAGGCTCCTTTCTCCTCCTCTTAATGGCTTCTTAGACATGTTTTTCAAAGGCCTTTTTGTGCCCGACAGGTTCCCAGGCTGCAAGAAGAGAGACGTGTGTAGCGCGCAAGGATGCCAGCACCCACTGTGAAGGCTTTCCCTGGAACATGGGTTCCAGAACACCTCTCACCTACAGACACTATAGTCCCAATTCCCTAGCCACATCAATGTTATGCAGATTATTATTAGGCAGAGGAAAGGGGGGGAGCTCACCCATAATGCAAACAGTCCCCGGCTTAGTTTATTTTAAAGTCTTGTTCTTGTGAAATATGAAAGAGGAAGAGCTATAGTGGGGAATTTGACGTTGACACTCTGGACCATAGCAAAAGACCACACTCTTTAGAGGAAGGGCAAAGAGCAGCGCATCTCTTAGCCTAGTCTAAAGTGGCCCATTAATCAAGGTTCCTACCTAGCTCTTTACATGTTGTCCTTTGGAAGGAAGACCAGTGGTCCATTTGTCCCATTTGCCTTAATTAGAAACATGCGTCTTTGAAAAGTGGGCGACTACCAGACAGGCCAGATAGGAGGTGTCATGGCCCTAGGGTCTCCCTCCCTAACCCTGTGTGTTGGTTCATTGTGTGCTGGAGAATTACAACAACTTGGAGACACTGAGAAAATGGTTAGAAAGAAAATGGTTCAAGGGTTGGATTTGTGTACTGTATACTAGCCATTGTTTTTTTTTTTTAAGCCCTAATTTTCTGTTATATCAGTTGCTGGTGTTTAAATGGAGATTACATAGAAAAGCAAAGCAGAAATGACAGTTTAATTCTATTCCAAATGATTTATTTAAGAGTGGAATTTTCTGTGTGAGCGGAGCTGAGGGCATGATGATACTGTTGGAGTCTTAAATAAATTGTGAAGGTGGTGATGATGGTGATAATGATGGTGGATGCTGGTGTTTGCTGTTCAGGAAGTGTAAATCAAATGGGAGCCAAGGAATTTTCACTTGTATAATCACCCACGTGATCGCCATCACCCCTGGATCAAGATACAGAGTATGGAAAGTCCTCCAGATTCTGTTTTAGTCACTCCTCTCTCTGGGAGCACCTACTGACCCCACCACTATAATGCAGGCCACCCTATCCCAATACCAGCGAGTTGTTTCCGAATTTCCTGTCAAGCTAATCATGAAGAATGTGGCTGGTAGTTTTCATTCATCATTATGTCTGTGAAGTTCATCCCTGTTGTAGCTTCTGTCCAGAGTTTCCTCATGTTTACAGTCTGGCATCATTGCGTGACTATAATAAAATTAATTTATCCAATTTATTGTGGAAGTGAAAAAGAACTGGGGGGGGGGGTAAAAAAAACAACAACACTGCCCAAACAGGGCAATAGTGGTACATGGCTTTTATCCCAGCACTCAAGAGAGGCAGAAACAAGTGAATCACTGTGAGTTCAAGGCCAGCCTGGTCTCTAAAGCAAGTTCCAGGACAGCCAGGACTACACAGAAAGACCCTGTCTCAAAAAACCAACAAGTTAAAAACAAACAAACAAACAAAACTGGTTCATGCAAGGTGCCACTAGCCAATTAATGCACTACTTCTCTGTTTCCAGGACAGTCTAGTATGCTAGGCTTAATCCTTCTGTTCATAGATTGTTCTGGAAGGATGAAGTGGTAAACTACTCCATAGTTTATTCAAAAAGAACAAATAAGATGGTGACATATTCCTGGACAAGATATAAGGCATTTTTTTTAAAGTAGGCCAGCAGATCAATGTCAGAATATTTGTAATCATTCCCTTGATATATGAGAGATGTGTGTTACAGGGGTTAAATTAGAAAGCCTCAAAAGGACACAGCAGCAGTTTGGGGCAGGATATGACTTACAAATAAGTGTGCTATCCCTACTTACCTGGTGCCTATAATGTAAAATGAAATGTGACCATGTGGAAAGTTATATGCATTGCTTAATGAGCCTGCCAGTGCTGGTCTACTTGTATGATTTCATATTTCTCTCCCTTCTTCACATGTGACCGGAACATTTTTGTAAATACAACATTCCACCCCCTGCTGCTTCAGTTGTGCTGAAATGAGGTTAGCAAAGTACATTACCTTACACCATAAATACCAACCGAACCCTCCACAAGACTCCATGTTCCTTTCTTTCCTTCCATCCTGGCTCCGTGTGGATGGAATTACAGCCCAGCTACAAGTCTCTTACATTTATCATTCCTTTCTGCTTCAGGAAGCCAAAAATTTCACCCCCTCAAAAAATAACGTTGCCCTTCCTTCTACAGTCGATTTTGCCATTGTGATTCATGCTGACCAAGATGAAAACCAACTTATTTTTACAACTTTGCTTCTACTGTGGCTAGAGAAGTGGCTAGAGAGGACTCCATGATCCAGTCATTCCAAGTCACAAGTCAAAATTGATCATTCAGTCTGGTCAACACTGGCCAGTTCAGAGAGGCTGTGCTACCTGCCCTGGCGGCCTGCCTAGCCAAGGCCTTTCGGGTCAGAAGTTGTAAGCTTGGCTGTTCAACAAATTAAAACAAACAAACAACAAAAAAAAAAAAACAGAACACAAGACCAATGGAATAGCAACAAAATTCAATATAGCCTATAATATTTTCTTCTGTGTGTAGCCCAGGCTGTCCTGCTTATTCTGACCTAAAACTCACAGAAATTTGTCTGCCTCTGCCTCCTGAGTGCTGAGATTAAAAGCGGGTACCACCATACCCTGCTGGTCTATAATTTTTAAACTCATGATTTAAAAGAAAACAAATCTTGCTTGTAGGTTATGCCTCCTTAAGTACACTTTCCTACTATTTTAAGATGGGTGGACACAATCTCTAACTTTTAACTAAGGAAGAAGCTACAGAGCTTCTGAGATTTACCCATGTGGTGATATTTTGTTTGTGTTCTAACAAAGTGAGCTTGGAGATCAGAGGGCACTTCTAGCCACTAGTTAACCCTAGAGGTCTGGAGGACTATACAGACAGACAGGAAGTGATAGGACTGGGTGGAGAGAGGAATATAAAACCGGAGGGGACAGAAGCTCAGTCCGTTTTTCAGCTGTGGAGTTAGCAAGTTAAGAGTTAACTGTGACTTGCTCATTTGTCGCTCTGATCTTTACCCTGTATCTGGCTCCACGTTTTGTCAGTTAGAATGCTTGCAACACACCTGAGGTTCTGCCATGTTAGTGGGACAAGTGTCTCACTGTACAAGAGACACCAAAGAAATGGAGCAAATGTTGTCGGAGATGCTTCCTTACTAAGCCTTGGGCCAAGCCAACTGCAAAGAAGGCTTACATCTTTCCAATTCTGAGAAAATCATAGAGGAAGGAACTTTGTAGAAACTGGGTACAGCCATCATTTTCCCCTCAGATATTTTCCCTTCTTTGAAGTCACTAGGTAGACAAGTAATAAGCAACAAGAGGCCTGTGCAATGTTTGTGCTTTCGCTCTTCTCTCTAATGTCAAGGGGATGGCGAGATGGCTGAGGGGTTAAGAGCACTGCCGCTCTTGCAGAGGATCTGGATTTTGTTTCCAGGATCCACACGGTAGCTTGTGACCAGTTTCAGGGGATCATTGCTCTCTTCTGGCCCCTGCAAGCCCCACACATGCTGGCATTGCACTTACATACATGCAGGCTCCGACACATAAAATAAATGTAAAAATAAATAGGTCTTTTAAAAATGCAGATGATAAAATCAGAAATGAGAGTCTCCATTGACTGCTTCATAAAGGGCCTCCTTTCTGCTGAACTTCTAACAACGGCAGAGATGCCAGAGACAGTACCAAAGGCAGAAGCCCATTCCCGCCTTGGCTTGCATGTACCTACACCATGTTTCCCAAAGAAAGTTGCTGATTTGGGTTCAGGGTTTAAGTGTAGGCCAAAGTAAAAATGATAGTATTTTATTTTATTAATTTTACATATATGAATTCCCATCATGAGTAGAAATTGATGAGATAAACCCTCTCTCTAGAACAGTCGGGATCATCATTGCCCTCTACCATACCACAGTATTAGAGTGTGTCTTCTCAAGGGCAGGGGACATTGCTCACGTACTTGGAATTTCCAAGTTCTGCACAGCACCGGGGATAGAGTGAGGGCATAAGAAATGTTTACTGAACAAACGAAAGAAAGAAAGAAAGAAAGAAAGAAAGAAAGAAAGAAAGAAAGAAAGAAAGAAAGAAAGAAAGAAAATACTGGTTTTGGAATCTTCTGAGTGGCTGGCTGAGAACCAGCAAGTGTTTTTTTTTTTTGTTTGTTTGCTTTTGTTTTTGTTTTTCAAGACAGGTTTTTCTGTAGCTTTGGAGCCTGTCCTGGGACTAGCTCTTGTAGACCAGGCTGGCCTCGAACTCACAGAGATCCTCCTGCCTCCGTCTCCTGAGTGCTGGGATTAAAGGCATGTGCCACCATCACCAGGCCCAGCAAGTCCCCTTTAACTTCGGCAGCCACACATCATACCCTGAGTCAGTCATTAAGTAGTATTGATTGCACTGTTTCTTAAATACCCCTTAAATCATCCTGGCCATTCAGAACATAGCTTCTCCAGCCCTTTAAGGTGGAATTAAGCCTCTGATGTTTCCTTACAGCCCGAGCACATTCTTGCTTTATAGCACTTGCCTCATGGTTTCACAGGTACCCATTTGTCTGTCTCACCTCAAAAGAGTGTAAAACTTGGCCCTGCAAAATCGGGATCTTAGTTGTTGGGTTTTTTTTTTTCTTTTTTGCAGCAAAAGAAAAAAAAACAGCCTATATTTTAAAGTTGATAAGTTGTGGTAAAGATACACATTTTAAAGGACTGTTCCCCAGCAAGCATTCACATACTACAAGAAAATTAATATGTGCCGGTGTCTTAGTTAGCCTGCCTGTGAGTCTGTTCCAATGAATGCAGACAAACTCACACATTGATACTCTCTTTTCTTCCTTCCCTTTTCATTACACTTTGGCTATGAAATGCCCTCCACAGGCACATATACTAAACGTCCCCAACTGATGGCACTATTTCGGGATGTGGTGAAGCTTTTTGGAGATGAGGCCTCCCTGGAAGAAGTCGGTCTCCAGAGGAACACCTTTGATGGTTTTACTTGTTGCTGGTACCTTGTCCTTTCTGTCCTTCTGTTTGCCATGAGGTGAACTGCTCTCTCCCATTCTCTCCGGTCACCATGATACTCCAATGATCACAGACAGAACCTTCTGAAACCAGGAAACAAAGTGAATTCTGCAGCCTTGAAGTTATTCTCTAAGAGACTCTGGTCGCAGTTATGCAAAAGCAACGAATGCACCCCCTTTAAAGTTGATCTATTTTGGGTTTTTTTTTTTTTCAAGACACTGTCTCTCCGTAGCTTTGGAGCCTGTCCTGGAACTCACTATGTAGACCAGGCTGGTCTTGAACTCACGGAGATCCGCCTGCCTCTGCCTCCCGAGTGCTGGGATTAAAGATGTGCGCCATCACTGCCCAGCGGAATCTGATCTATTTTCAAGCTATATCTATGCATATAGACCAGCCCTAATCCTTTCTACTGCATGCATGTGACATTATTAATGACCTAATAATGGGGCTGGAAAGAAGGGTCTTTGGTACAGTGCTGGCTGTAGGAGCATGAAGACCTAGTTCAACCTCAGGACTCAAGAGAAAAGAAAAAAAGCGAGGTGTGGCATTGTGTCAGTTCGTGCATGCAATGCCAGTGCCAGGGAGACAGAGACAGGGTCTTGTTGGCCAGCTGGGTGAATTAAAGCTATTTTTTAAAAAAAGTGAAGAGTAATCCTCAAAGACATCCAGTATCAACCTGCCACACACAAACATACACACACACAAACACACACACACACACACACACACACACAATGTATACACGTAAACATCCACAAAAATTGACTTTTAACATTTTTTGGATATATTTTATTTTATGTATGTGGGTGTTTTGCCTGTATGCATATATGGATACCACATGCCTGCCTGGTGCCCTCAGAGGTCAGAAGAAAGCATGAGACCCCCTGGAACTGGAGTTGGTGGTGGTTGTGAACCACAGTATTCACAGAATGGGTATCAGGAAACAAGCCCAGGTCCTTTGCAAGAACAACAAGTGCTCTTAGCCACTGAGCCATCTCTCCAAGTCACAAAACGTATCTTTTGAGAGGACATTGCTGTGATGCCCAGCCTAGTCCTGCACTTGTGGGCTCAGATGAGTCTCTTTCCTTAGCCTCTTAAGTGGCTAGACCTAGGGACATAGAAAATTCTTCTGGATTTTAGATTCCTATTATTTCCTATGTTTATCTGAATATTCTTCATTAAATATGGTCATGCTAATGTTACAAAGTGTTTTCATTTCTTTCTCACTTCCCTTCCTCTCCTTCACCATACAATATTCTAGTCACTCATACCATTATTTTCAGCATCAACCTTTGACATTTTAGATACCTCTCCAATTTTTTGACTTGCCTTCCTGGGTTTATAAATATTGTCTTTAGCATTGCTCCGTGGCATAAAACCTACTGTGTACTGTTTCCTGCAACCTCCTCTTTTCCCCAATGCTGTTTCTATTATTCCTTCGTGTTGCAACTTTGATTGGCATTTGAATTAATCTAAGCCTTACAGTTAAATGGTTTCAGCAATGGCCCATTTATTGTATTTTCTCCATTCATATCTTGGTTTGTTGACATCTGCCTCTAGAATAATTTCTTTTTAAAGGGATGATGAGATCCATATTCCTTAAAGATTTTATGTCAAGAAGTCTGTATGTTTACTATATGTATAGATGATTGTTCAGCTTTCTGTAAGCTTGTTTTTACTTCCCTTTATTGCTTAGGGTCATTTTATGCATTGCTGCCGGCATGTTATACTGCTAGAAGAAGTCTGAAGTTGCTCTGATAGGTTTTACCTAAAAGACAATTGAATTTTTTAAATCAATGTTTTCACAGGATTTGTAACCTCTATAGAAATATTTAACAGCAAGGGTAATTTTGTTTGTTTGTTTTAAAAGATTTTATTTTTATTTTCTCTTTAATTGCGTATTTACATTTATTTGAGTGTTTGTATCTATGAATATAGTATCTGTAGGATTCAGAAGAAGTCAAATCTTCTAGAGCTGGATTTACAGGTGGTTGTAAGCCACCTCCCCTGGCTGCTGGTAACCAAACTCTGGTGCTTTCTAAGAACAGTACGTACTTTTAACAACTGAGCCATCTCTCCAGCCTCTGTCTGGCATTTTTAGTCAGAATCCCATTCTGTATTCCAGACTGGCTTTAAACTGATGGAAATTTACCTGCCTCGGATTCTGAAGTGCTAGGATTATGGTCATAATCCTCTGTGCCTTGCTTCCAGGGTTTCTATTTTAAATTTCATATTTACAGTAGATCTAACAGTATTTACTATCAACCAGTATGCCTAGGAAATGTTTAACAGATATTTCCTGAAGGGATTCTGGCCAGCTCAAGCATGGTGAGCATGACCCTGGGCAGGCCTTGCCCTTCTCTCCCATACTCTCTGTGATGCTAAAAACCGTTAGATCACATTCCTGTAGCTAGCCACCAAGGTCTATTCCCTTCCTGAGGCCACTTTTTCCTCCTGAGGCTGACTACCACGGTCCAGCTATCCAAGTATTGAAATCCAGCAATTAAAAGCCTCCTTTGGGATCTGGAGAGATGGTTCAGTGGTTAAGAACATGTATTGTTCTTGCAGAGGACCAGAGTTCAGTTTCCAGCAGGAAGTTTATAACTGCTTATAACTCTACCTACAGAGGATATCCCTAACCTCAAGCACATGTATGCAACACACACATAAACAAACAAACGAACAAAAAGCATGCAGATAAGGCCCCTTTGACTCACCTAATTAACCTGTCCAATTAAATTAAACACCTCATATTAACACAGGGTTTCTTCCTTTACCTTCATAAACTGCCATTTTCTTATGTGCTGATGTGGTATTCCCTTCTGTATGCTATGAATATGTTTTATTATCATTGGTTAATAAAGAAGCTGCTTTGGCCTATGGCAGGGCAGAATATAGCTAGGAGGGAAAACTAAACTGAATGCAAGGAGAAAGAAGGTAGAGTCCCTGTAGTTGCCCAAGAAGTAAAATGTAAAGTAATAAACCATGGGCCTCATGGTAAAATATGAAATAATAGAAATGGGTTAATTTAAGATGTAAGAGCTAGCTAGGAATATACCTAAGCCATTGGCCAAACAGTGTTGTAATTAATATAGTTTCTGTGTGATTATTCTGGTCTGGCTGGAAAACAAAAGCAGTCTCCATTTACATAATGGTGCCCAATGTTTAATAATGTACATCCACATAAAACCTAAAACAGCTTTTTTAAAAAGGGGGCTTCTAGACACACAAAAACGGGAGTCATTGAAGCTTCTTGGTAGCTGCACTTTTTCAGATAGTGAAAAAGACTGGCCACAAGCAGAGATGTGGCTTCTTTAAGAGACAGCATCCTGGTTCATATTTGTGGCACAAGTGGCTCTGAATCATTCAAGAGATCCTGCTACAGAGCAATTAAATGGGGTTTGTGGGCAGTATACTTTAGCGATATCTTAATTTTAAAATGGAATTCAGAAAATGTATATCATTGGAGAAGAGGTTATTGGGATGATTGTTCTGTCTCTTTAAGAGACAAGTCTTACGCACTCCCTCCCCCATCTGCTGAGACAGGCTGATCTTCAGCTTCCAGCCTGAATTCTCTCTCTTTTCTGGCTCCCTCTTGGAGAGGCAGCTTCTGTCTCTCCCTTCTCTCTCCTCTCTCTCTCTCTTTTCTCCTTCTCTCTCCCCTTCTCCCCTCATGCCTATCCATCTGTCTCTTGCTCTCTTGCTCACCACCACATGGCTCACCACCAGGACCAGCCACCTTCAGAGACCTTCTGTGTGATCTCATGCGCAGTCCCTGCTCTTGGGACTGACTGCCTGCTGCCTGCCACCACTAGGGAGAACTGCAGCATTTCTGCCACTGCAGCTACTCAGGGATCCACAGCATTTTTAAAAATCCATTACAGTTATGGTTTTGTTTCCGCAGGAAATGAAAGGCTGTGGTTTTCTTCAAAATTAATAGAGACCAGATTTAATTGGAGGAGATCCCCTGAAATCTTGGCTACAGACATAAAAAAATAAACCTAGGAAAACTACAAGACAAGTGATATATATATATCCCTCTGATTGGGAACAGCTCTAAGACTATATAAATCTTGAGACATGATAACTCTTGTTAGTTACAGAATCTTCATGACTTACTATTCATGCCATCTTTTCATATAGCATGGATAAAGGTTTGGTCATACAGTGCAAACGAACTTATAAAGTTGGGGGATAACTTTTACCTGCTCAGACTTAAAAAAATCATCTTTGGTTGGCTTGTGTACAGTGCACAGTTCATATTTGTGCTAATGCAGGTATGCATTGTTACTTTTGAAAATTTGTGTGCTTTCAGCACAAGGAACCAGACACTAAATTTCATGGGTGGCCCAGGTGATCCAGTCTTTCAGGGTGCTTCTGTTGCAGTTTCCTCAGAGTTCTACATTGAGAACAACTTCAGGATTGCTAGCTGAGATGCTACAGCCTCACAGACTATTCTATCCAGAACTTCAGATAAGTCTCGTACTTTCCCATTATACAGAGCCTGGAAACAAATATTACAGCTAGTTTTTTTTAGGACTTGACCATTATCTCAATTTTCTCAGGGTTCCCTGGGCATGCCATTGCCCCAGACAATAAGAAACAGTCTAGAGGAACACAATGCCCATATTCTCAAGAGGTTGGGCAGGTGGTTTTGGTCATTTGGTGGGTTATGGGTGTTTGTTATCATTTAGTGGGGATATAAAATTGTAGGATATAAGACAACTATTCATCTCAAATAATTTACAATGATATAGATCTTTGTATTTTGATACAAATTTAAGATTATTTTTTACCATATATTTGTTGCTATTCTTTTTTTAAGGTATTGTATCTATGCAGATTATTTTAAATTGCAATGTATAATTAAAAAATAGAGGTTAGTATTTAGTTATCTATAATAATCAAACTTGTAGTTATGTTAGGTATATTTTCAATGTTAAACAGAGATATATTTTATATAGGTGATTTTCAAACCCTTCAGAGACCTAAGAATATCACATTTAAGATGGTTGATAACCTAAGGCTTTTCATGACACTGGGACATATCTGCTCCTGGAAGCACAATTATACTTCATAAAAGAAAAACGGGCATTGAGGAACCTCTATGTGGAATTTGCTTTCATTTTGGTAAACCTAGACTGTATACTGTAGCAGGACACAAAGGAAAAGGAATGCCAAATTTTGCCAAAAAAAGGCAGGATAGTCCTTCAAAATTTCTGCTTCACAGAAAAGTCTGTCAGATATTCTAGGCCCACAGTCCAAAGGTGGATGCCCCAACATTGCAGAGGAATCTTGAGTGACCTTCCAGGCAGTCAGTTGCTTTTGTCATTTCTATAGTTTTAAAAGTTGCTTGCTCTGCACTTCCTGTTTATTCAGGCAATATTATATCCTTCTTGTGTTTCTGATGAAGTTGAAGGCAAGAGAGTTATAGCTATAGTCTTCCTTATTACCAAATTCAGAAAAGAAGCTTACAAAAGAGATATAAGATGTATAAGATTGAGAGACATAAAAGCTTAGTTGTGTATCTTAGAAAGTATTTTGAGCTCTAAAAAGATAATTTTGGGTTGATAATACGAGTTAGGGTAGAAAGTAAATTAGGTACACAACTTTGAACTCTCAAAGATAGGATAGATAATGGCATATTTTTCTCTGATTTTGTCAAATTCAAGTGAACTGCATATTGTAAATGTAATTCTTACTTGATAATTGTTTTTATTGTATATAGTCTTACTTTGTTAAAGCTAAAACCGTTCTATTATTTAGACAAAATGGGGAAATGTTGGGAATCTTATTTAACAATGCAAAGATGTATTGCATTTGTTTGACTATGTAAAAATATGTTACTGTTTTACCTTGCCTGGCTAAGGCACATAATTAGTATAACAAAATGTTGAACAGTCAATAGCAAGGCAGAAGGCATAGGCAGAACTTCTAGGGCAGTGGGAGTAAGTAGTAGGAGGAGTTTAGGCTCAAGGAAGAAAGAAAAGGAGATGCCAGGGAGACCTGAGGGGCTAGCCAGCCAGACTTAGAGGAAGCAGAAAGTAGGACATTGAGAATAAAAGAAAAATAAAAATCCCCGAGGCGAAACATAGATGAATGGAAACAGGTTAAATTAAGTTAAAAGAGCAAGTGGAACAAGCCTAAGCTAAGGCCATGCATTCATAATTAATGATAAGTCTTCATGTCTTTATTTTGTAGCTGGTTAGCAACCCAAAGTAAATGCCAACTACACCATGTGCCTATAAACCCAGCACTGGGAATTGGAGAATCCCAGCCACTCTCTGACCAGTCAGTCTAATAAGCTGGTGAAATTCAGGCTCAGTGAGAAGCTGTGTGTGAAAAAATAAGATGAGAGAAAGAAAGACACCGGGAGTCAACCTCTGGACATATCCACACCCAGAGAGAGAGAGAGAGAGAGAGAGAGAGAGAGAGAGAGAGAGAGAGAGAGAGAGAGAGAAAGAGAGAGAGAGACAGACTGACCCTGCGACACCTTGAAGAGAGAAATGTGTTCATCATTTTTGAAGCAAGAAGCAACAGTGGTTCTGGTCATTACCATGCAGACCACTGAGGATCTCAAGGCAAACTGTTTCTTTGCTGCTGCTAATAGTGTGCAGAAATGGTTTTCTTTTTAACTTCTCTTCAGTCCCATTCAGAACATAGTAGCCTCTGTGATGTTTCTTTATGGTGGTTGTAGGGGCCAGCCTGCAGCCCAGCAATAGAGCACTTCCCTGCTGTGTGAAAGGTACTGGGTTCCAACCAGGCACTGCAGAAGCTCAGCCATTTTCTTGTCCTGAGGTGTCTCATGCAGATGCTATCAGGACAGCTAGTACCTGGGATCTCACTATCTTCTAACGCTGCCCTGGTGCTTTCCAAGGAAGCATGATGTTAGTTTCATCAGGTTTCTGGCTTTGACCACGTTTTTCTTCTACCGACTTTAATGTCATTTTCATGAGGGCACAGCAGTACTTTCTCAGTGATCCAGGCCCAGCTGATTATGGGCATTATGGCTGGTTGACTCAGCCTCCCAGCTAAATTTAGAAAACTAAATAGAAGCAGAAAGGAGGTAAGTGAAATTAGATGCAGGAGCAGATGAGGCCTCACTACTTCAACAGTGCTTTCCAGGTGCGGGTCTGGTAATCTAGGTGAGAACCCGCATGTGGTTTCTTTCGACTTCAGTTTCCTCATAGTTTGGTTAAGAAAAATTCAATCCTTTATTAGATACTGGTGCTTTTTTAGATGCTCAAAACAATGCTGAGCTCCACAGGAGCTGTAGGGAAGAGACCCCAACAAGATATTATCTTCAAGAGAAACTTTTAAAATATACATACACACATACACACACACACACACACACACACACACACACACACACACACATATATGTTTTCCTGGGTTTTTCTTCTTGTAATTCTAATGCAGAAGTGTCTCTTCCACTCACACAAGTAAGCACCGTGATGAGGTTTGTAGGACCACAGGAACGGCATTAACCTAGAATTCTTGAATACTTGGGTTAGGATTCCACCTTTACACTGACCCCCCTGGCAACCACAGCTTTCAAGTTAACACCTACCAGGGTCCCTGCAACCATACCTTATGTCTAGTGTTGTGAGTAAGCTCTGCCCTGTCTCCCGCCTCCCTTTCCCTTTTAAGTAAGTTCTGCCCCCTTGCTCTGAAGGAACAAGTGGGACTTTTCCTGCTTCTTCTCTTTTCTCTCTCTTTGTTTCTCTTTCTCTTTCTTATCCTCACCTCTCTCCCTTCCTTTCCCCATTCCTTACCTTCCCCCAATACAACTCGTAACATAAGCTCTGCCTGCCTGTTCATCCTTTTTTCCCCATGTTCCTTTTGGTCAACCACACTTCCTTCCCTTTACCCCAGTCCTTTTTTCTTCCCTTTACCCCAGCCCTTTCCTTCCCTTTACCCCAGTCCTTTCCTAATACATTCTTGCGTGGGTTTGTTGAGATCTGTGGTTCATTCCTCAACACCATTGCTCCTGCCCACCAACAACACCTTGGCCACACCTTCCCATTCCTTTTAATAGTCTTTCAGGGGACTGCTCCCCACTTCACAGACTTCAAATCTTTCTTTTGTTTTTTATATAACAAGGGTCTACTGGACAGGAAGTTCACTTGAGATCTTTCTATCCAAGTGACCTGAATCTCAAGATACTCACATATAAATGTGAATAGACCAATCACTGTCTTAGCTGGTAGTTTGAGGATTAAGTGAGGGGAATGTTATATTAGTCAGGGGGCTCCGGGAAAACATGACAAGAGACAGAGGGGTAAATTACAAGGAATTCTCTCATGTGATTATAGAGGTGAGGAGCCCCGGGATCGGCAGTCAGCAACTGGAGGTGCAGATAAACAAAAGGAATTTTTCAGTCCAAACGAGACCCTGCGCACAAGAAGAGTGGCTGACGAAACTTCCAGTCTCAAAGTTGGTCTTTTAGAGATCCACCAAGAGTCATTGTTCTTGTTAAAGTTTGTCAGTCCCAATGTTAATTTCGCCCAGAAACACCCACAATAATGAATGTTTGACTGACTGTCTGGACATCAATGGCCACATCAAATTGACATATAAAGTAAACAGTTACATTTTTGCTTCGGCCCCAGCTGTCCTAATGAATGCTTTTCCGACCACCTCCAGTTCTCATTAATTTTATTCTCTTTTGGACTTCTGTGGTGTTTTAGTGGTGGCACCTAACAAAGTGAATTTTTATGACTCTGTGGCATCAAAACAAGTTTTATTGATTGTTTAGGACCACTTTATTTTCCCATAGGGTCATAAGAAGTCCAAAAGCAAAGAAACCACAGTCATCTCCAATTGCTGAATTAGTCAAGACAGCCATGGCTTTTTCTGCCTGCTTGTTAGAGAAAGGAGGTGACTGCTTGTCTCATCCCATAACCACGAAAGGAAGATGCTCTGAGCAAAACTCTTCCTGGAGACAAGGGCTTGTTTGGCAGAGAAAGACTGGTGTCTCATTAGGCATCTAGTTTAGAGACAACTGGGTGCCATAACTTGTCAGTCTAATTTGTGCCGCTACAGTGAACTGGTGGCCAAGGAGGACATTCTTGGGAAAGATTGAGAAGCAGCCCCAGTGTTAGGGAACATTAATGAATGTTCAGTGTGATCTGATTCTTATATGGAGATAGATACTATTGACAAGAACGTGGGGTGGAGGGTGAACAAATAGGCAACCACTCAGGGAAGGGTGTAATGGCACCATAGCCAGGTCAGGAGATGGTGTCAGCCTTCTCCATAGCCTGCTCTGTGAGACCTTGGAGTATCCCGGCCAGCGGGATACAAATGGGGGTCCCTGATCAACCTGGAGGAGAGGAATGGAAGGGCAAGAGACACAAGAAATGACAGCATGACAGGATTTCTGATCAAGCCATGCTTTATTACTTCTCAGAAGCTGTTATATAGCAAACCGGGCAAGGGAGAGGGGAGAGTGTCAGATCTGCTGGAATTCAGGTCTAGAGACGGGCCTAGCTGATATGGAAATACTGAGGGTCTATAATTGTTGACTAACAAAGGAAATGCTAATTGTTTCTAAAAGCTTGGGGCCTGCAGGTCTCACTAGGAGATAAGATACCAGGTTGATTTCCTAGGCCTGGAATTTACCCTGCAGAGGGGATAGAGGTGAATATTTTACTTAACTTGTGAGTTTAAGATGGCTGTAAACAAAATATAGATTTTTTTTTTGGTGCCTTGGAGGGCACCAAAAAATGATGCAGCAATTCACATGCTTGAGGAAGCATAAAGGGTAGAGAAAGAAACAAACCAAATGACTTCTTCAGGCATTCAGTCGCCACCCCATAGAATGAACTAGAGACCAGAAGAGACTACAGCTTTACAAAGCATCCTCTGGACTAGGATCTTAGAAACAACAAACCACCAACCAAATGAAGGATGACTGGAGGAGGCCACCAGCAACATTCTCACACCAGGGGACAGTGGGACCCATCCTACTGCTGCCAGACAGACATTTGTATTTCCATTTCGTCCATTCTTCATCACCTCTGAAAGACAAAGGATTCAGAACCAGAAGGAGACAAAGAAAACATTCCTCACAAAGACCATAGACTTCTCTTCCTTTCCAGAAGAAACAACCAAAAAGCTTTTCTGTTGCCTTGACAAACACCTGATGAAAAGTCACCTGCAAGGAGGAATTATTCATTTTGGCTCATAGTTCAGAGATTTTACTCTGTAGTCTTTGGCTCTGTGTCTATGGAAAGGCACAGCACTATGATTCTGGGAACATGAATCAGATGCTACATGCTTTATGACAGTCAGAAAATACAAGGGGGCGGAACTGGGGGCAAGATACAAGCCCAAGGACACACCCCCATTGACTTACTTCCTTTAGCTAGACCTACTACTGAGCCTTCCAGAGCCTATCAAACTAGTACTGCCAGTGAATATCACTGTCAACACAGGAACCTGAGTAGACATCTCATATTTAAGCCATAGCAGTCTTTCCTTCAAGTATCTAAGGCAGGAAGCAAGACCTGTTCTAAGCTAGGTTTAAATTAGAACATGCTGGAGCTGCAAACTGGATAGCTCTGAACTTTTTTAAATAACGATTGTTGAGATACTATTAGTAATACACATATCAAATTCTCTCTTTACTGTGCTAGGAAGCAAACGAAGAACCCTGGGTCTTGTAGCTGAGCAGAGCTGTGTGTTCATTTTGGTCAGTGAACCTGGAACAGAAGTTAGAAGTTTCATTTTTGTGCTAAGAAAGTAAAATCTTTGGAGACTCTCCAGTGTTTATCCCCCCTGTTGTGGCCCTGTAAAAGATGTATATTAGATTCAACAGTGTCATGAAATACAAGCAGATGGGGCTCTGAGTCATCTTTTGGAAGAGGGATGCCTTGGAATTCATTTTGGCCCATGTCAGGTTTTCCATGAGTAAGAAACCTCATCATTGAAATTCCTGATTATTTTATAACCAAAAGGATAATCTAACTGATTTTGACTAATGTAGAAATTGATCTTGGAAGAGGGAGGTCACCTCAAATCCTAAACTGTTTTGCCAAAGTTTATTACTCATAGGATGGATGAACACATTCAAGTCCGGAAAGATAATAGTCCATACACAAAGGAGAAGCATGCCTGTTAAAACTGTTGTCTGAGAAAATCCAGTATTTGCATGAAATGTCTGCTATCACTGTAATGAAAAACCACAGGCCCGGGCAATGCAAATTTGATACTTTAAAGTTGTAGTGGGTAAAAGTCTGATTTGTGTTTTATCTCCTTAAAATTAAGCTACCTGCAGCCTGCTTTTCCTTCAGCAAACTCCGGATATCTGGAGAGAATGCATTTTCTTGCTCACGGTTGAGTTGTAGGCAAAGCCTAGCTCCCAGCAGTTGTAGAACCGAAGTACCCATCTCTTTGCTGGTTGTTATCTGAGAACTGTCCTCAGCTTCAGAGGCCACCACTATCCAAAAGTGTATAGATGGAGAAAGACAGGAAAAGAAGAGACAGGTAACTTCCTTGCTGCTTCTAAATGTGCCCAAGCATCCAGGAACCTTCCCACATTCAGCTAAATGAAAGTTCTCCAAACCATGCTGTCTTGAGATTTGTGGTCACTTCATTGTATAGGCATGAATGAAGGACACACAATCAAGTCAGAGTGTGGTCAGAGAGAAATGGGTTCTCTATTGCTAAGTGCTGAGTAGGGAAACCAACAAGGTCTGTGCACTCAGCTGCTTCTTGACCTTTGAATGACACCCTTCTCTAGCATAAAAGACTAGGATAAAGAGGTTCTTTTGACCACTACAAGACAAAGGTAGGCTGGAGAATTTCTTTTAGCCCTATTCCAAGACAGAAAAATGGGAAGATTTGGTGTGGGAGAATAGTCTGTATTTTGTCAATTATATTTTAAATAAATGCTGATTGGCCAGTAGCCACGCAGGAAGTATAGGCGGGACAACCAGACAGGAAGTAGAGGCAGGTCAATGAGAACAGGAGAATTCTGGGAAGGAGGAAGCCCATTCCTCTGCAGTTCTGGCCCTGCCACAGAGGAAGCAAGATGTGTCTACCTCACTGAAAAAGGTTCTGAGCCACATGACTAACACAGATAAGAATAATGGCTAATAATGGGCTATATAAGTTATAAGAGTTAATAAGAAGCCTGAGCTAATGGGCCAATCAGTTTATAGTTAATGTAGGCCTCTGCATGATTTCTTTGGGACTTAACTATTGTGGGAACCAGGTAGAACAGAAACCTCAATCAATAAGCCATCACTTCCACTCCCTTTCCTGCTTTTAAATAACCCAGTGAGTCCAATTTATATTGCCTATGCATTAATGTTCAGGGGCGAGGGCATTCCCTGGAGCATAGTTGACTTTCCAAGGGCCACACCATTAAAGTAGAAGTTGCTCAGCTAGGGTTGTGAGTCTCATGAGCCCCTTCCCCCATCATGTTAGAATGCTGATTGGCTTGATTTTGCTCAGGCCTTATGCAGGTAACCAGAGCTGCTGAGGGTCTTGAGTGTGATGGTACTGATATGTCCCTGAAGCAAGTTTTCACACCTAGAGCCCATTAACCTCCCTCCGGAGCTCAAAGTCTTTACACCTCCTCTTCCATGATGGTCACTAAACTTTAGAGGAAGAGACTATTATTTAGAAGTCCCATTTGTGGCCACCGCATTCTTGAGTCATCACTTGAACACATGCAGCCCCAGAGAGCTATTAGTCACTCCATAAACTTGGTGAAGCATACGCCTTTGATACACTTAGCCACTGAGGTGTTAATGCTTGGTACTTTAGACTAACTTAACCTATCCTGACTAACCTGGAAGTAGTTAATAAGCTTTAGAATCTATCTAGGATGACAGTAACAATAGGAGGAGCAAATGGGTTCAGAAATATAGAAATTGAGACTGGAAAAATGAAAATAATTTATTATTTATACTTCTACTTGAAAGGATCTAAAGACATGTTTTATTTATGTATGTACTTACATGACCTATAAATACATTCTTAGAATTACTTTAGAGCCTTAACTTAAGTCCATGTCAAAGCCGAAAGCACAGCAGCCATTTCCCATTTTCCTTCTTCCTCACATAAGTAACTTCCTCCATTGTTAACTTGCCTCAGCAGAGTCATGCACTTGACACAATTAACCTATACACCACATGATCACAAAACATCAAGGGTCACTCTTGGTGTTGTATGTTCAAGGGGTTTAGAAAACGGTGTGAACTACAACAGTATAGTGCTATAGCATATTTTAACTGCCTGTGAAATTCTTTACGCTCCTGTTGTGAAATATTACTTTAACTAGATAAGAATGCCTTACATTTGTTTATGCTGCATTTGTTTAATTATGTAAAGGTGTGTTACATTTGTTTATGCTACATTTAATTATGTAAAGATGTGTTACATTTGTTTATTCTGCGTTTGTTTAATTATGTAAAGGTGTGTTACATTTGTTTATCCTGCATTTGTTTAACATGTAAAGATGTGTTGCTTTACTTGCCTAAGGCAACTGATTGGCTTAATAAAAAGCTGAAAGGCCAATAGCTAGGCAGTAGAGGGATAGGTGAGGCTGGTGGGAAGAGAGAATAAGTGGGAGGAGGAATGAGAGAGAGAGACAGAGAGACAGAAAGAGGAGGGGGCGAGAGAGAGGAGGGAGGGAGGGAGGGAGGGAGGGAGAGAGAGAGAGAGAGAGAGAGAGAGAGAGAGAGAGAGAGAGAGAGAGGAGAAGAGAGAACAAAGGAGAAAGAGGGGGAGATGCCCAGGGTCAGGCAGCTGCCAGACAGACAGACATGGACTAAGGCATACAGAACGAAAGAAAGGTAAAAAGTCCTGAGGCAAAATACAGATGAAGAGAAGCAGGTTAAATTAAGTTATAAGAGCTAAGGGGACAAGCATAAGATAAGACCGGGCATTCATAACTAATAAGTCTTTATGTCATGAATTGACAGCTGGTTAGTGGCCAAAAGAAAACCTGCTACAAGCCCCACCTACATAGTCCCATTCTGACTTCGGGGTACCAACCTCCGACTTTCGTACTCCATCATGCTCCATTTCCCAGGCAGCTGGATACATGCATGTTATAGTAATTTAAGATTGACATTTTTGCTTAAGCTTTCTTCATATCCTTCAATGCCCCAAATAACCTGGACTAATTCTCCATTATTTTGGCATGCCACAGGCTTCTCTATTCATGCACCAAAGGGCATCTGGGTTACTTCCAAGGTTTGCTGATTATAAATAGAGCTGCTATAAGCATCAATATGAAGACTTTCATGTAGACAGTTTTTAGACACCAAGAAGCCAAGGAATACTATTTGGACTCACGGGCTAAGAGAATGCTAGTTTTATAGGAAACTGCCAAACTTCCAAAATGGCTAAACTGGACTCCTTTCTTGCAGTGAATGAGGGGTTCTGCTACTCGATGTCTATATTTTTTAAAAGACACGGAGGAATAACTTAATAAAAAAGAATATTGGGACCTGTTATACAATGTTTAAAGAATACAACAACATAAGAAATACAAGGAAATAAGGATATGCAAATAGAAAATTTGGACCATGAGAACTCTAAAATATAGATTCCTTGTGCATACTTTGGTGAGGTAATGACAAATACAAGCTGCTTAGACATTAAATTTCCCATCTTCCCTTCCCTCTCTCACAACATTCGTACGCTGATGTAACCCAGTATTACTTCATGGCGAGATGTTTGAGAAGCTAAGTGATGAAGGCTGATTTTCCGTTTCTCATTGCCTTTTCCTCTCTACGTAATTACCACTGGAGTCACTAATTAGCAGCGACATCTCAGGGTGAAGCTCACCCTTATCATCACCACAGAAGCCAAGTCTGCAGGTGCTTCTCATGTCATTCAGGGACGTCTTCCTGGAGCGGTATATGGAAGGCTGTCGCTGTCAAACCGAATTATCCCAGTTTCATTCATACTTTAAACTCGTACGTTTCTTTGTCCCTACCTTTGTCTGCCAAGGAGTTCGGCATCTAAATGAGCTGCAAAAAAACTGTAGAATGGTTTGTCTCCATTCATTATGTGGTAGGATCAACCACCTCTGCTGATTTTTTAAGTCCTTTTACTCATGATTTAGTTTTGAGTTGTATCCATTCAAGCTTATTTATTTATTTACTTATTTTATTTATTTATTAAAGATTTCTGCCTCCTCCCCGCCACCGCCTCCCATTTCTCTCCCCCTCTCCCAATCAGTTCCCCTTCCCTCATCAGCCCGAAGAGCAATCAGGGTTCCCTGCCCTGTGGGAAGTCCAAGGACCTCCCACCTCCTTCCAGGTCTAGTAAACAGCCTAGGCTCCCACAAAGCCAGTACGTGCAGGAGGATCAAAACCCAGTGCCATTGTTCTTGACTTCTCAGCAGTCCTCATTGTCCGCTATGTTCAGCAAGTGTGGTTTTATCCCATGCTTTTTCAGACCCAGGCCAGCTGGCCTTGGTGAGTTCCCGATAGAACATCCCCATTGTCTCAGTGTGTGGGTACACCCCTCGCGGTCCTGAGTTCCTTGCTCGTGCTCTGTCTCCTTCTGCTCCTGATTTGGACCTTGGGTAGTCCGGTGCTCCAATGTGGGACTCTGTCTCTGTCTCCTTTCATCGCCTGATGACTATATGTTTTTCTTTGGGTTCACCTTCTTATTTAGCTTCTCTAGGATAACGAATTATAGGCTCAATGTCCTTTATTTATGGCTAAAAACCAATTATGAGTGAGTACATCCTATGTTCCTCTTTTTAAGTCTGGCTTACCTCACTCAGGATAGTGTTTTCTATTTCCGTCCATTTGCATGCAAATTTCAAGAAGTCATTGTTTTTTACTGCTGAGTAGTACTCTAATATGTATATATTCCATACTTTCTTCATCCATTCTTCCATTGAAGGGCATCTAGGTTGTTTCCAGGTTCTGTCTATTACAAACAATGCTGCTATGAACATAGTTGAGCATATACTTTTGTTGTATGATAGGGCATCTCGTGGGTATATTCCCAAGAGTGGTATTGCTAGATCCAGGGGTAGGTTGATCCCGAATTTCCTGAGAAACCGCCATACTGCTTTCCAAAGTGGTTGCACACGTTTGCATTCCCACCAGCATCCATTCAAGCTTTTTCAGAAGTTTTTAGGGCTCAGTAGAGCATATGCTTAGTATACTCAAATCTTAGCTTCTAAGTTTCCCAAAGAGTGAAATAAAATAAAATAAAATAAAATTTTATTTCCTAGGATCCCCATTAAAAAACTTTATTGCTCCTAAACATATGAGCAGCAACCCTTGGAATTCCCCAAAGAGATCCTTTTTCAAAGGTTATGCCTTTGAATCTCTCTCTCTCTCTTTCTCTCTCTCTCTGTGTTGGTGTATGCGCACATACGTGTCCTCTTTCTACCTCTGTCAGAGCAGAAGGTTTATGGGCTTGTGCCACAATGCCAATCTTTGGGGCTGACTTCAATTGAACAAACATTTCTACCAGTTTGGAGCCTCTGAATTTCTGTAACCCAGGAGATCTCTGAATGTGGAGAAATACAGTCTCAAAATAGGAGATGACAGCAACTGATAGGAGCAAGAACAGAGACCCACAGCCAAACATTAGACAGAGCTCCAGGAATCCTGAAGAAGAGGGGAAGGAAGGACTGTAGGAGCCAGAGGACATGACCCACAGAACAACTATCCAGAGCTCATATTGGCGTGGCGATCACGGAGCCTGCATGGGACTGACCTAGGCCCTCTGCATATATGATTGTGTAGCCTGGTGTTATTGTGCGACTTCTAACAGTGGGAACGGGGAATGTCTCTGACTCTTGCCTGCTCTTTTGGGACCTTGTAACCTATGCCATGTTTGGTTGAGATCCCTGGGAGACCTGCTCTTTGCTGGAATGAAGCAGAGGAGAGTAGGAAGAGTAGATCTGGGGGAGAGGGGAGAAGAGGGGAGAGACAGGGAGGAGAGGATGGGAGCGGTGGGGTGGGGAAACTGCAGTCAGAATTTAGTATATGATAGGAAGAATAAATAAATAAATGTAAAACAAAACAAAACAACAGGATATTCGACCCTAAACACACACGGACAAAAACAACAGACAATGAACTCAGGAAGTTGCGTTTACAAATTCATATGTATACATGTAACAAAAATAAAGAATAAGAGGCAACGAATTTAAGGAGGGTTGGTATGGCAGGAGGTGGAGGGAGGAGAGGAGAGAAATGATGTAAGTATAGTACTCACATATAAAATTCTGAAAAATAAATATTAGAAAGCAGGAGAAGCAACACTTTATACAGAGATGGGAATAGACAATCCAACTGAATAAATAAATGGAAAATACCTCTCAATCTTCTCACTTTTGGTATGGGGAATCAAATTAATAGTTATACATATATCAGGAAAGTATTTATCAGTGAGCTACATTCTCAGGTCAGTTTTTAGTCTTTAAATCAGCCTAAATGTCCTCACCAAAAGAAACAAAAGAGAGGGGTTGAAGCAATAACTCAGCAGTTAAGAGTACTGGCTTGCTCTTCCAAAGGACCCAGGTTCAATTCCCAGCACCCACATGGCAGCTCACAACTGTCTATAACTCCAGTTTTAGGGGATCTGACTTCCTCACACAGACAAACATGCAGATGAGACACCAATGCATGTAAAAAAAATAAATCTTTTTTTTTACAAAGGAAAGGAGGAAGAAAGAAACAAAAGAGATACTGTCTAACCTGGTACTTGTGAGCTCTGTCACTTGCACACCCATGCCACTTCATAATAGTCTCTTCAAAATACAACTTCCAGACAGTAATTTATATTCTAGAATATTCATTTCAATAAATAATAAGTCCTGGAAACCAAGAAACCAAATCAATAAAAATGCCAAACAATAGAAACATTGTATTAGCTGTGTTAGCAACCAACCCAAATTATCAGAGAAAAATTGAGATTTCACTGTGCCTCACCTAGATTCACATTTCAGCTTAAAAACCAACCAACCAAACAACAAACAAACAAACAAACGTCTTAGGGCAAAATACTTACTCTGAGTATAAGTGGTCCCATCCCCCAAATAGGCACAATTATATCTAAGGCTTCTGGTGGTTTATATAAAAGAACTACATTACAATGTCTCTCTCCACCTCCCCTGTTCTCTGATCAGAAGTATCTTTTACTTCCTAGCACTCGATGCCCAACCGTTACTTTGAAAAGGCCAGGAATAACTGTTTAATTAGTCACACCAGCAATGCTGCAACCACTCAGTGGCCAAATATGGATCCTCGCTGCTGTGGTAGACAGTATAGACAGCAAACTTCCATCACTTAAGAAAATTCTTTTTACTTTGTTCCTCCAGAACCATATTGTATTCACAGTAGGCATGTCCTGGAAATAGCAAAACAAGTGAAATAATAAATAAATAACAAATGACAAGAATATTTTTTTAAGGATGAATTTATGTATATGAGTGTTCTGTCTTCATGCATACCAGAAGAAGGAATCTGATCCCATTACAGAAGGTTGTAAGCCACCATGTGGTTACTGGGAATTGAACTCAGGACCTCTGGAAGAGCGGCAGTGCTCTTAACCACTGAGCCATCTCTCCAGCCCCAAATATTTCTACTATCATGAAAATGTCAGCTTTCAACACACATCTTATTTTAAGTTAATTTTTATTTTAATGAACAAAACATGTAATGTGACAATGTAGTCCAACTTCTCAGTATTATCCTAATGTTTAGTTAAAAGAAAATAGATTTAATTACGAAAAAATGATCACATTAGAAACAGTCATACACCTAACTGAAATGTTCATTTTCTTGGCTGGATTTCCTTGTTAGCCTTACATTTCATTGGACCTCGATCACCACTTGATTTTTGCCTACTTTACCTAATTCTTTGAGAAATAATTGACGAATTAAAGTACTAATGGTTTAAAATGTTATTATAAGTCCTTATTGGATGTATTATCCTGCTTGAAAAATACTATGAATTTATTTTCTCTAATTGGTATAGAACTTTTGCATCACTGCAGTGTATAATATGACATGATGGATGGCTTGGAAGCCTCTTTCTTGTGACTGACACATTCCACGATTTTCTTTTCTACTTGTGAAGAATCTTCTGACTTCTCCAGTCTCTAAAATATCTGGAGACAAAAAAGAATACAATAATAGCTGGACGGTGGTGGCATACATCTTTAATCCTGGTACTTGAGAGGAAGAGGCAGGCAGATCTCTGTGAGTTTGAGGCCAGTCTGGTCCACAATGTGAGTTCCAGGGCAGCCAGGGATACACAGAGAAACCCTGTATTTTAAAACCAAAAGCCAAATAAAAAATACATTAATAACTGAATTCTTGATTGATTATTCTATTTCACAAATTTTATACGTTTAAAAGTCATACTTTACAAACTTCAACATAAAGTTTGTTTTACAATTTTCAGCATGACAATTTTTAATTTGATAAAAACCTCAACACTTTGAAGTCAGAGACTATAGAGTCATCTCTAGAGAGTCCTAAATTGTCCTCATTCTCAATTGTTTCAAGAATGTAAGGAGTGACCAGCAGGGTATGGCACAGAAAACTGTTTCTCAGTCTACTAAGTCTGCACAATAAACTCAGCCCTAAGGTATAAACTGAGGTCTTGACTGGGGTTTACTACTGATACACACAATGGGTTTTCCTCTCATCACTTTGTGGGCTCATATCTTACTCATTCTTCCACATCCAGATCTAACTCTGGCTCTTTTGTGTATTGAGACTAGTCAGTTTTATTGGCGTGGAGTTGAAATGGGTCTCTTTCTAGCCCCATTGCCTGGAATAAAGCTTCCATTGTCTATAGTAGCTGCTCTTGCTAATCTGTAATGGAAGCACTTGTTGATGAGTTGTTCTGAGAGTTAAATAAGAAATAATGTGTTCAGCATAGTTTCATGGCACCTAAAAACTTAGTGGTAGCCCTGAGGATAAGCCTTTTCACTCATTTCCAAAAAGGCTGTCATCCTGATGCTGCTGGGGACCCTCAGTGATCCCTTTACTAGCGGTCAGATGTGCCGCAGTAGAATTTACAATGCACTGTTGTTATATGAATGTGAAGTATCCTCCAGACCTTCCAGTGATTGAACACTTGGTCTGTAGCTAGTTGTGATGTTCTGGAATGTTGTGGAGCCTTACTGGAAGGCACGGGTCATTGAGAGTGGGTCCTGAGGCTTCACAGCCAAGCCTTGTAATCTGTCCATTCTCTCCTTCCTGTCTATGTGATCGATTGCTTTACTATCCTGCTGCCATGAATGATCAACTTTATCCCTTCTTAAGCCATGACCCAAAATAAACACTTCCTTAAATTGCATTGGTTAGAGAATGGGAAAATCAATGGACACTACCTTTATACTGTGGTGAGCTTGACAACTAAGCATCAGTCCTGTAAGGCTGATCTTTTTATAGACTACCAAAACTGAATTCTGAAATACACACTTAGGACTGACCCCAAATTTGAATAACAAAACATGACATTTGATAATCTATTACAACAGAAGGATAAGCCCCTGTTGTAGATTATTATTTTAAGATGTGTTACATTTGTTTATGCTCTGGATATTTGTTTGACAATATAAAGATGTGTTGCTTTTGTTTATGCTGCATTTGTTTAACTCTATGAAGTTGTGATTCTTTGCCTGTCTAAAACACCTGATGGTCCAATAAAGAGCTGAACAGCCAATAACAAGGCAGGAGAAAGGACAGGCAAGGCTGGCACGCAGAGAGAATAAACAGCAGGAGAACTCTGGAAAAGGGAATGAAGGAACAAGAAAGAACAAGGAGAGGAGGACATGAGGGGCCAGTCATCCAGCCACCCAGCCAGCCATGGATTAAGAGTGAACGTAAGATAAACAGAAGAGAAGGAAAAAGCCCAGGGGCAAAAGTAGTTGGGATAATTTAAGTTTAGAAAAGCTGGTAAGAAATAAGCCAAGCTAAGTAAGGCTGGGCATTTATAAATAAGAAAAGGCCTGCATGTGTAATTTATTTGAGAGCTGGGTGGGGGTGAGAGCTGGGCGGGGGTGAGAGCTGGGTGGGGGCGAGAGCTGGTTGGTAGCCCCCCGAAAAGAACAGAGTAATAAGAGTAAGAAACAACCAACAACATTTGCCCCCCCCCCCCCCCGGAGAAGCCATCTCTTGAGTTGCTTTAGTTGTGGATGATATAGCAACCACACAGTTTGGTGACTCATGTATATCCCCCATCCCTCTGTTCGGTGTCTTCCATGTGCTGGTCGATATTCATTGTAAAGATGCATCCATATTTACCTTTGCTATTGTTTGAGAACGTAGCTTTTAAACCTTGTTGTGCAGTTCAATTGTCATAGTAACAGTGCTGAGACGCAGGACCTGTCAGAAGCAATTCAATCAGGAGGGCTCTGACCTCGTGAATGGAAATGGATGGCTGATGTTATGACAGAATTGAAAACCTGACAACAAGAAGAATTTCTGCTCTCTTGCCTCCTCTATCCTCCCGTTCCTCCACGTGACCACTTCCGTCATGTTGGACACAGCAAGAAGGTCCGTGTTAGATGTCCCTGAATCTCGGACTTCCAGTCTCCAGAACTGTGAGACAAATAAGCTGTAGTCTGTAATTTACCCAACTTGTGTTCTGTTATAGCAGCAGAAAATGAGTAAGTACTAGTAATCCCGTTGCTTTTTACTAGGCTTTATGGCACTACATTGCCGAAGTAACACAATTCAATTCCAAATCAACCAAAGCAAAATGTGTACCCTTAAAGGTTAAAAAAAAAAATATGTAGACCCGTTATCCACAGTAAATATCTCACACAACGTCATGCATCAAAGTTTCTTTTCTCATTCCCTTTTCCTGTCTTTATAACCACCTTCTTGACCCTCTTACATCACCGTCTGGCGATCACTCTTCTACCTTTCCCCTCCTACTACCAAGGATTGCTTTAAGCAGGGGAGGGATCCAATAACCTCATTCACATTAAAATGCAAATTAGTAACTCACTGCAAGGCTTAATAGGGTCTCTCCCATGGGGAATTTATATTTTAATGTGAACCAAAGGACCACATCTATAAAAGTCTAATTTCAAGGATCAGAAATTTAAGTAGAGAAGGTCACTCAAGGAGGCTGTAGGCCCTTCTTGGCCTTGTATGTGTCATAGCGTGGGCAATGGCATACATAAGGCCTGTGAAGGGGAAGCTAGGTACTAGGGGACAGAGTGGTACCATGGCTACTCCTAGCTGACTCCGGGGGACAGATGAGTTGGAACATGCATGGAGAGGGCCCTATGCAGGGAGAAGCCAGGAGTTCAACTCCTCCAGAAGTCAATAAAGGGGAAGACTAGCGAAGAGAAGCTAATAAGAATTTCTTCAGGCCTGAGATGGAACTGGCAGCAGGCAATTGTAGACATCCAAACAAAAAGAAAACAACTCTAGGAAATGTACATTCTCTTGGGGTGGAAGGGCATGTTTAATGCAGAAGGAGAAATTCTGAAGCTTTGTCTTGAAGTACAGTGGTTGATGTTTACCCCAAACAGGGAATATCCCAGGCAAATGAAAAGGGGAGCACAAATTTGATCTTGTCAAACTTTGCCTGTCTATAGCCTATTCCTTATGACCGACTGTCACTTAATCGATTCTTTGCAGTGTGTCATTTGGAAACATCTTGATGACCACTAGCATGGTCTGTGGGCTCTCAATCTTTGGCTCCTTTTCCTTCTTCCCCGTTTTTCATCAATTGGCTCTTCCTTCTGTTCTCCACACTTGGCTCTAGTTCTAGCTTCTAAGATTCATCTCCCTTGGAGTGATTTGTATTTCAGGCAGAGTAGCAAATGCCTCTGACAGTGTCCAAGTCATTTCCTTCCTCTGAAGTCAACGTGAGCTAATGCTTCCTCAGGGGTTTTTATTGGAACCCCTGAAGAAACTTGCTACAGAAAGAACCTGGTCATACGTGTCAGTCACTGTGTGTGATAAGCTTTGTGCAAAATCCTGAGCATTCCTTCTCTTAGAAGGGCAGCATCTACAAACATTGGAACAGACATTTGACCGTCTACTCAGCTTCTGCTCATGCAGACAAACAGCGGTATGTAGGTTGCACTAGCTCTGTACAGAGAACATTGATTTTGATCTCCTAATGGAACAATGAACTCAGAGTGGACGGAAGAGGACTACTTGGGACATATTGTTTCACATCAAATGACAGTAGTATGAGAAAATGCTAAGAACTGTGTGAGCATATTCAAAACAGTTGGGCATACAGGTTGTAGGAGTGTGAACCACGACATAGCCCAGATCATTGAAGTATTTTTTAAAAAAATCAACACAACCTACCACATTGGCCTACATTTGTAATAAAGATAAAATAATCAGAGGGAAAAAGAGGTGAAGTTATACTTTTTGGTTGGTTTCTTCAGGATCAGCAGGAGACTAGGCATCCTACACTCATTATCTCCAACATAGATTAACAACTCAGGCAAACAGTTTCTCTTACTCACTACTTCGTAGATGAAGACACTTAGGAACAGTAAGCAGGTAACAAGAGTGACAAAATAGAGTTCATAGCTATTGAATATTATATCAATTTCAGGGCTTTTCTATTACAAATAATAGAAAATAGAGCTAAGGTTGTTTTAACAGCGGCATTGACTCCTTGATGTGCTAAAGGTCTTAGTGCAGGGGATTTGAGGTTTGGTTTCTGCTGAGTCACCATCATTCCTAAGATCCAAGTCTCCCTTGTTTCGATCCTGCCATGCTCGGTCTTCTAATGCTTCTACTTCACAGCACTAAAATGCACAGATTGCAATGACGGTCCTCTGCACACGCCCTCTATTGCATCCTTATCCAGCATTGCATTAGTAAAGTCTACACATAACACCAATCTTGAATTCTTATTGACTCGAATTACATCATACAGTTATGTCTAAACCAATCATTTGACAGGAGGAAAACCACTCAGACTGATTTAGACAAAATTATGACTCATCCCCTACACCTTAGATGTCTGAAATTTCTGGTCTTCTAAACAAATAGGATTTCTGGAACAGTGAACTAAAACTGGTGTGGTGCTAATAAGGAAGAAAGAGACAAGTCTGGCTAGACAGTTGATGGCTTTGTCAACTTTTTTTATTTGTGTTTGTATTATATTGCATTTATCAATTTATCAAAGATGCCCATGATTTTTCAATATAAAAAATTAATACTAGACTTAAATTTTAGGTTTCATTCTGGAAATTGGAGTAAAATTTCTAATATCATTCAAATAATAAATTTGAACCCTTACTAAAAATTAGTTTTTCAAACCAGTGCTCTTACTAAAGCTTAAATATTATAGCTTCTATTGGCTTAAGATAGATAGATAGATAGATAGATAGATAGATAGATAGATAGATAGATAGATGTGTGTGTGTGTGTTTGTGTGTATGTGTCTCTGAAATCAGAATTCAATTAAACTAATAATCTTTTAAAGTCTTACCACCAACATTTCATTTCTAAATGTTACTAAAATAGTGTTATAATGTTTCTTACAATCAGAGGTATAACTGGGAAGAAGATGAGCTCCAAGTTAAGATAAGGTTGTTTTTTTTTTTTTTTTGGTTTTTCGAGACAGGGTTTCTCTGTGGCTTTGGAGCCTGTCCTGGAACTAGCTCTGTAGACCAGGCTGGTCTACAGAGATCCGCCTGCCTCTGCCTCCCGAGTGCTGGGATTAAAGGCGTGCACCACCAACGCCCGGCTAAGATAAGGTTTTAACACGTGATAGCAAATTGTCTAGTCTTATGTATTCAAAATACCAGTGTTCTGATTAATTACTACTGTGAATATTTGGCTTGTCTCTTGCTCCTGGTCAAAAAGTCATAGAAAGTCCACACAACATGTCACAGTTACTTACATACACTAGTCTTCCTCTTTTGAGATCAAACCCAGATTAACACCCTCTCATGGAGGGTTGTACTATTCCTTGAAATATATCCACTTTCATTAGTAAAATGAATATGCAAATAGCTAACTACAGTGACCAGAGATTACTATAAGGGTCAAATCAGGGTGCTTTAGAAGCCTGGGTTGGTTGCAGACAGGGAGCGGGTGTGATGGAAGTGAAACACATTTTCCTAGCTACACACAGAATTTTTATTTATTGAATCTTAGCTGAGAATCGACATTTCCAAAAGCTTTCTGCATGATGCAGATGCTGTTGTCCTGGGAAACAAATTCTGAGAACCATTGTCCCAGGGAACGTGGAAGCTGGAAAAGTCAGCCTGCCTGCGTGCTAGCAACTGCCCATAGCTTTTAGCAAGACGTTAGCTTTAGAAGGTCACAACAGGCTTAGAGAAAACTCGGCTGGTTTTAGAGTAAATATCACAGGAAATCAGAGGAATCTCAGTACAGGATTGGACCTTTACATAGCAATAGTTAAAACTGAAAACGCTTTGATTGACAAGTTCCAGGAAGGCTCCATATTAGAACAGAATGATTTAGCCCAAGACAAAGGTCAGATAAACCTGATCCTGTTCTCATAGATGTTCTTAAAGGAACTGCCCATAGTTCAACAGAAAGATGTGGAGGCTAGGCATAAGCTAGCAACAACCAATCAAACAGAAAACCCCTAGGATCTGGAGTTCTGTTTAGGATCAGAACTATGCAATGATGTAATCATATGAAATCTTCTAGCATGTGATTGCAATTGTGAGTCTGGGCTGAAGTTGTTTTCTACTTTAAAACAAGAGGCAGTCAGTCTCCTTCACCGAATGGAAGATACATGAGAAAAAGGACTTTGTGTTCTCAACCACTATACGCAATGACCAGTACAGATTCTTAGACAGAAACCACGCTTGACAAATATGAGAAAAATGGAAAAGGACCCCACAAGACTCTTCAGAAGTCTAGAATCTGCTGGGAAAACCTGACTGTGAGAGCTGAGTGACGCTCATGGAAGATATAGTTTCCTCTGCGCTCCCCAGACGTGGAGGTATACGGACACTAGCAAACTTCATTGAGGGCAGAAATAAGAAGGTGGGGTCAAAGGGCAAGGAAGTTTCCCCAGAGGGCAGAATCATGATCTATCAAGGAAGTCCTCTGCTTTCTGGGAAATATTAAAGATAAATACGCATAGTGTGCCCACTGGGATTTTGTAATCACACGTCTCTCTATTTCCTTCTAGAGTAGGAAGTTGGTTTGCTTTCTGCAAGATTAGTCTTCGTTATATGTTATAGGGGTTTTCTGTTCATTTACATTTTTGGATAGAGGTCAGATAGAGTTTGTTTGCCATCACCCGTGAGCTCAGGGTTGAGCTGGGTGTGTGGGCACATAAAGCTGTTTGTGGCTATATCATGCCAGTCTTCAAGGCTAGCATCTTCAAACCCCTCTGTTCTCTTCACAGTGTTTTCTTCTCTGTGAGAGGGAATATCCCAGGGTTCCCTCCTGCAAGGATAACTCAGGAGAGTCACCCAGTCTCAAAATCTTAACATGTTTATATCGTGTATGTTGTCTATAACAAGCACTCTCCCTACTTAGTTTAAGGTTATAGAGGTTAAACATGCAGATAGTCACAAGTCCTTAGAACTGCATGAAACCTTTTCGGAAGGCAAGTTGCTTCTCACTAATGCTTTTTTCCCTCCTCCCAGCATGAGACTCCCAGGAAAACTCCCATTTCTTTTGGGGTCTATAGTTCCAATAGTCTGATAGATTGAGAGACAAGTATCTCTTTAGAAAAATCTTCATTTCTGCTAGGCCAGTTATATAATGACACCCGGGAAGACTAGCCCTCTCCAGTGGCTAAGCTAAGATGCAAGAATACATGTAAACCACTTTGCAAACCCTAGGTGTAGTTTCATCATAGAGTTTGGTGTATGGCATTAAAGAATCTTCCATGTGAATTTCATTAGATTCTATTTCTATCATTCAGTAGAAATATTTTTAATATCCTGTATGATTTCTTGAGTGTATTATTTAGCAGAAAATTTTCAAATAGTTTGATTATTTAGGATATATTATTAATCTATTTTCATCAAAGGTAAAGAACACCCTCTGTAGAATTTGAATCCTTTGAAATTTGTTGAGGATTTATCCATACCCTAACATTTAATCTATCTTTGGAAACCTACTGCTTGTACTTGAAAAGAATACATTTTGCAGCTATTGGGTAAGATGGTCTATAAATATCAATTGGGTCAAGGTGGTTGATACAGACTCTTCAGATTTAGAAAAAAATTAAATACCTAATCATTTGGGGAATAGAAATTAAGTATGGTAAATTTATATACAAAGCTATTTTATTACTGAATACTCTGACCAATTTTACTCTGTTGACTCTCTCTCATTAGCTTCCCACATTTCCCTTTTGGAAACATGTCCTAAGTGGATGAGAATGATTAGCCATCATTACTGAGGCCTTATATTGTACAGATCACAAAGAAGCATCTGTCAGAACTCTTCAAGAATCATAGCCATTAAGTCCCGGCTTTCCAAGTGTTAGCTGAAGAGCTGTTCAAAACTTGAGCGACCTATGGATTTTAAAATATTTACCTTTGCTCATCTTAATTATTGAAAGGAGTTAATCCCCGTAAACAAACAATAGGTTCAAGTCCATCTTAGATCACTGGTGTTCACCTACGTGCTACATTTTCCTCATAAGTCAGAGTGATGATGGTCCAATAGTCAAAGATCAGTACAACAAATCACCAGAAAACTTCCATTCCAAACTAAAGGAGAGCAGAACAGGGTACACAGTGCTGCTTTGGCATCCTGATTAATTTGAGAGCAATTAAGAAAGAGAAGATACAAGAAAGCTTCTTTACCTTCTTGATTTTTTAAAAAAGCAGGTAACAGTTTGGGAAGGTTTTCTCCTCCTGTCTTCTTGCAGGAGTATAGACTCTAACGCTAGATCCTTATGAGCCCAGACATGACATTAGAGGGACATTCAAAATGAATCTGCCAAAACTAGCTCTTTTTATTCCATTTCAACTAAAAGTATTTTTATTTTTTTTTACAATTTTGTACATATGTAAAATGTATCTTAATCATATTTATCCCCAGCTCCTCCTCTCCTCCTTCTCAGTCCCTTCTCCCCAGTACACTTCCCCTCTTTCTTTGATGACCTTTCCCCTTTTTATCTATCTATCTATCTATCTATCTATCTATCTATCTATCTATCTATCTATCTAATCATCTAACCAATGAGTGCAATTAGTGCTTCCATTTGGGCGTGTGCACACCACCCAAAGATCATAACACTAAGAAAATGACTGCCTTTGGAACTGGCCTGCCTGGCAGGAATGAATGTATTTTGAATAGTCACTGCTTCATAACTTTTTGGCTCTAAGACTACTGAAACAATAGACTCCAAGAGTTAGAATTCTACCAGTTATCTCCTGCTGGAGAAAGAAAAGTTTGAATCCTGGTGGTATAGGGGGCAGCCAGAGTAGAAACTTGCGTCTAAGAGAAAAATATATAAGCTGTCTGCTGCCCTTGCAGGAGAGATTGTAGCTCAGACAACAGTAGGTGGAGGACCACATCTTTGCTGAACCATTAGTTATTCAAATCTCTTAGGTTCTATTTGAACCTTACTCTCCTGTTCGAATGTAAAGATGAAGGTGGGAAATATCTTTCTGGATCTGTTTTCCCCTCTTCTTAATGTTGTTGTAGTGAACAGATCTCCTCTTTCTGCTTTTAACTTTTAATTTGGCTCTTTTAGTTAGTTGAGGATGGGGGCCAAGCTGGGCTGGTTGGAGGAACAAGTGGTGACCCTAAATACATACTGTGATCTCCCTCAGTAGTCTTCAATTGCCAATAAGCCCTCAGCTAAAGATGGACCCTCATGAGTCCCATGCCAGAGCTACGGATTGGCATGTTCTTGTGCAGGTATTGCACAGGTAACTCCTGTGAGCCCCTGTGTACTAAAGCCATTTACTGCCAGTGCTCCTTAGCCTGTGGTGTGGCATCCCAAGCCTCTCCTCTTCCATTTTTTTAAAAAAATGTCTTCTGCATTCCAACTCAGCTGTCATGAGTTTATGAACATAACGGCCCTGTCATGTGCAGAGGACACCATTTTGCAGCATCCTTCTACAGCCTCTGCCTTTTATAGTCTTTCTGCATCTTTTTTTGCGATGAACCCTGAGCCACGTGGGAAAATGTGTACTACAAATGTCGCATTTGTGGCTGAGCACTTCAGGGTCACTTATGCTTTGCCCTTTCACCATTTGTGAGTCTTTGACTTAATTACTGACATTGAAGAAAAAAAAAGCTTCACCTGGTGAGGACTGCTACCCGCACAACTTTACTTTGTGAGTGGCTGCAACACTCAAGAGCACAAGAGCAAGCCCTCAGGGCAGGAAACATGCTTGGTTTTTGTTCGAATAAAGGAGATGACTATGCCTTTTCCCCAGTGACTGGGTTCCGACTTCATAGTTTTTCTTTATTGGCAAGGAGTATTTTTTTAAATGGAATAAAGAAAATGAAGGAAAGAGGAAAGGGATCATTGCTCCAGGTCATCAAGTACTGGGAATACTCAAGTCTTTCATATAAACAAAAGTTTGACCAGTTTAGGGTGGGGATTAAGACGTTTACATAAATGTTTTACAAGGTGGGGGAGATGGAGATTTGAATTTCTTATCATCAACAAAAGTTTTATAGTGTTTGACAGAAAAGACTGTTATTTAATGTTTCTTATAATACTTTTCCCAATAGGCACATGGATCAATAGAAAAGAGCAAAGGACCCAGATATGCTCCCATGAACATAATATTTGACAAAAATACCTATTAAAGAAAAGATGGTATCTTCAATAAATGGTGCTGCAAAAACTGAATGGCAACATACAGAAAAATAAATCTCATTCCTAATCTCTGACATCCCCATGCAAACCCTACACAAAATTCAACGTCAAAAGCATCAAGGACCTCAACATAAAACATGATACTCTGAATCTTCTAGAGGAAAATGCGTGTTTTCTTTAACTTATAGATGCAGTCAAGGACTTTCTGAGTAAGATTCCTAAAGAACAAAGAGAAAACAACCAACAATCAACAAATGGGAATTCATAAAACTAAAAAGCTTTGCAGCAAAGGAAACCATCAATCAAAAGAGCACACTACACAATGGAAAAAAAAAATTTCCCAAGCTATACACCAAACAGAGTATTGGTATGTAGAATATTTAAAAAGCTGGAAAACAAACAAACAAACAATCTGGACACAAAGAAAACAAACAACACAACTAAAAATTGGCTAAGAAACTGAAGTTCTTAAAAGAGTAAGTACAAAGAGCTAAGACATATTTTTAAAAAACTATTCACCATCTTAGCCATTAGGGAAATGCAAATCAACACTCCTTTTCTATTACTCCAGCCAGAATGGTGAAGATCAAGAACACAGATGCTGGTGAGGATGTGGAGAAGGGAAAACATTTATTCACTGTTGATGGAACAATAAACTAGTGTATTAATTATGGGAATCAGTGTGAGGTTTCTCTCGAATGCTAGAAATAGATCTGACACATGGTCAGGCTATACCACCCCTCGCCATATACCTGAAGGACTCTAGATCCCCTACAGAGCCACTTGTTCATCCAAGTTCATTGCTGCGCTGCATTTTCAAGAGAGAGGCAATGGAGCTAGAGTAAACATCCATCAGCTGATGCAAGGAAGTGTAATGAAAATGTGGTACATACACACAATGGAATTTTCTGTCATCTGTAAAGAAAACTGAAATTGTCCAATCTGTAGGTAAATGGGTAGAACTGGAAACAAAATTGTACTGAGTGAGGTGGTTCACCTCAAAAAGAAAAATGTCACATGTTTTCTCTCATATATAGATTTGTGTTTAAATTGGAAATGTGTAGAATCCAGAAGACTAGGTAGGAGAGTCTGGGGAATGATTTTAAAGGAGAGGAGATAATAGAAAAGGGAGAGGCAGGCAGATCTCAGTGAGTTTGAGGCTAGGCTGGTCTACATAGTGAGTTCCAGGAAAGACTCCAAAACTACACAGAGAAAACCTGTCTCAGAAAACAAAACAAAACAAACAAAAAACCAAATTTATCTTAATATGACTAGTACATTCATTCTATCAGGAAGGAATTTTCGTTGCAAGCAATTGAAATGAACTCTGGATTATTTGAATAGAAAAAAATAATCTAGGAATAGGAGTAGTCCATTCAGATGGTAAAGAAAGATGGCTGAAATTTTAAAATGGTTAAGAAGCTAAGCATAAGCTGGGCAGTGGTGGCACATGCCTTTAATCCCAGCACTTAGGAGGCAGGTGGATCTCTGTGAGTTTGAGGCCAGTGTGGTCTGCAAGAGCTAGTTCCAGGACAGGCACCAAAGCTACAGAGAAACCCTGTCAGAAGAAGAAGAAGAAGACGAAGAAGAAGAAGAAGAAGAAGAAGAAGAAGAAGAAGAAGAAGAAGAAGAAGAAGAAGAAGAAGAAGAAGAAGAAGAAGAAGAAGAAGAGGAAGAAGAAGAAGAGGAAGAAGAAGAAGAGGAAGAAGAAGAAGAAGAAGAAGAAGAAGAAGAAGAAGAAGAAGAAGAAGAAGAAGAAGAAGAAGAAGAAGAAGAAGAAGAAGGAAGAAGGAAGAAGTTAAGCATAGTAGCGTATGTTCATAACATTGGTAGGGCAGGGACTCGTGGGAGGATTGGAATCCAGAGAATATCTAGTAGGACCCTGACTCCAAACAAACAAGTAATGAAACAAAACAAAATAGGAAACAAGGTGAGTCTCATTGCTGTCCCATTCTTGCTGGGGCTGTTCCACCCCCGGCTCTGTCTCTAAAGTTCCCATTGATGATTTATTGGATTAATCAAGGCTGCTCATAAACCCATGTCCCAGCTGCAAGATAAAGGAGGAAAGATAGTCATCTTATATTTTTTTCAGCTTCTAAGAAGGAATTAAGTTCCACATTTCACCAAACCTCACACAACAGGAAATAGGTGCCCAAAGGAAAAGAATTTCAGACAGAAGGCAGGAGAAAAAAAAGATAGATACTTATCGCATTGGGGCTTCATGCTGTCTTTGTAATTGACTGTATTCACACAGGAATGTTTTGATGTTTTGGCTGCTTGTTTTCTATGCTGATCTGTTGTAAGGAAATCCACGTCATGTCCACATCCTGTTAATCCACAACGATCTGTGGAATCAGAGGAATTGGATTCAATACTGAATTTGTTATTGCCTAGCTGTGTGAACTTCAAGCCACTGTTAAGGGAAAGGTGAGCCCCAGTGCTCTCAGAAGGGAATACAGTAATTATCAGGGACAAAAATCTCTACCATTGGAATTAGCTTCGATGACGGAAACATCTCACTAGAAAACCATAACCAGTGAGACCATTGTACACTTGCAATAGGATTGACAGCGTAGAAAAACTGATTCTAGCATTCTACTTAATTTAGTGAATTTAAATTGGAAAGGTATCTAGTGGCTAGTGACAATTTTATTGGATAGTGTAACTCTGGATCCTAAGACCTGTAAAAAAAATAGGATTCTTGTCTGTTGTGGAATATTATTTTAAGATGTGTTACATTTGTTTATGCTGTGGAACATTTGCTTTAATGATGCAAAGATGTGCTGCATTCTTTTTTTTATTTTTATTTATTTATTTATTTATTTATTAAGGATTTCTGCCTCCTCCCCTCATCCGCCTCCCATTTCCCTCCCCCTCCCCCGATCAAGTCACCCTCCCTCATCTGCTCGAAGAGCAATCAGGGTTCCCTGACCTGTGGGAAGCCCAAGGACCGCCCACCTCTATCCAGGTCTCCAAAGGTGAGCATCCAAACTGCCTAGGCTCCCCCAAAGCCAGTACGTGCAGTAGGATCAAAAACCCACTGCGATTGTTCCTGAGTTCTCAGTAGTCCTCATTGTCCTCTATGTTCGTGCTGCATTCTTTTATGTTGCATTTGTTTAACTCTGTGAAGCTTTGTTACTTTGCCTGTCTATAACATCTGATTGGTCTAATAAAGAGCTGAACGGTCAATAGCTTGGCAGGAAAGAAAGGCAGAGTTGGCAGGCTGAGAGAATAAATAGAAGGAGAAAAAAAAAGGAAAAGAGAGGAGCAAGAAAAGAAGAGAGGACATGAGGGGCCAGTCATTCAGCTACATAACAGCCATGGAGTAAGAAGTAAAGAAAGGTATATAGAATAGAGAAAGATAAAATCCCAGAGGCAAAAGGTAAATGGGATAATTTAAGAAAAACTGGCTAGAAACAAGCCACGCTAAGGCCAGGCTTTTGTAAGAAAGAATAAGTTTCTGTGTGATTTATTTGGGAGCTGAGTGATGGGCCTTCTCAAAGAGCTAAAGAGTAAAAAGCAACAAACAACACTTGTTTGCCTTGCTAATTGTCTGTTCTTCCGGTTTCATGGACCAGTGTCAAGTTATCAGGTTGCAAGTTTCCTGTAAATCTAAGTCTGGTCACTAGTGAGTCAGACACTGCGCTGGGCACTGGGTACCACCCTGTGAACATACTGGGTACAAAACATTGTTCTTGTGGCACTCGGGTTCTTCAGAGAAAAACACCATAGACAAGTAATTTTTTAGTATGATAATTGAGGAGGACCAAGGCAAGGGCTTGATGCTCATATACAGAGACCACACAACAGGAAGGCAACTTAAATGAAGACTTATCTGAAGCATAGGTGGGAATCAGTCCTGCTGTGAGGGAACAGAAAGGAAGACCATGCCTAGAGTTTCTAGAAACACTGAGTTGGGAGTGAGGGGATGGCCAGTAAGGCAAATAAAAGGGCAATGGAGTTTACGTGTGGGGGCCAGGGAGGTGTTTTATTAGCAACCTCTTTAGCTTCACTCTAAGTTAGGTGGAAGTCATTGAAGAGTTTCCACCAAAGGTCTGTGACACATCTCATTTGTAGTTTTCGAGAGGATCACTCTTGCTGTACTGTTAAGAGTCCCGTGAACCAAGGACTGTGTACATAGAAGGACCTCTAAGGGAGACCTTCCAGCTCTCCAGGCAAGACATGGTGATGACTTGAACCACTGGTGCAGTGGACATGATATCATAGTCTATTTTCTTTATTTTAATTTAATTTTTGTAGTGCTGAGAATCTCCCCAAAGACTTCACATAATCTAAGCCAGCAATCACTGTACACTGAATCATATCTCCCAGCCCCTTTACTTCTGTTACTTTGACTGAATACAACAGATTGGATATTTAGGCCTCATAAAAGTTTATTTATTCACAGTTCTGGAAGTAGAAATACTAAGGCAGTAGCGGTTGCCAACTTTTAGTGAAGGCCTTCTTCATGGCATGACATGGTAGAGACTGTCACATGTTGAGACAGCAAATATTCCAGAAGGACACATTCATAACAAAGCCACCCCCCAAATCACTAAACACTCCCTTAATGGATTAAGTAAGCCACCCACGAACCACAAAGAAATACTTGCCTATCAATGGTCCAACCTCTAAATATTATCAACACATTAGCCCGAGGTTGTCTTTAGCAAATGAGTTCTCAGGCACAGATGCTGAAACTGTGTTGATGACAGGAATGGTCAAACTCAGGGTTTGAAGGTGACATTAGCAGTATTGGTTAACTGCCTGGCCATGGTCTGTAAGGAAGAGATGAGATGAAGTCAAAGGCAAAACCGGAAACATGGAGTTAGAATTGGCTAGGGTGAGCGGAACTGTGGGCGAGCCGTTTTGCAGGGCAGGCAAGGAGCTTTGGTTGACATCTGCTGAATCTGAATCCAAAAACGAAGAACGGAATGCTCCCGGAACCTCTCAGTTGCAGTGATCCGGGGGCTGTTTGTAGCAGAGTGTACCAGCTATCCGTCTAGAGGAGCAAGCAAGAGCATAGTGTTATGGAGCTTGCCCTTCTGCTCTCAGGAGCTGGGAAGTCCCCAGTCACCTCCTGTGCTCCCAGAGCTCCCAGCTCTCTATCAGCGCCCATTGCTCAAAGGGCAAGCCATCCAGCTGTGCCAGTCACCATGTGTTCTGCCTGGAGGAAGCTGTCTAGACAGGGTCTTTCACTCCTTGCTAATACACTTTTGCTTTTAAAAAAAATCAGTTTAATTCAAAGTGATGAATAGAGTGTTTTGTGCGTGCTTCCATAGGTACTTGCCTTCTACAATTAAAAAGCATTGCACAATTTTAGTACAAAAGAGATTGCAGAATTCCCCCCTCCCCCCACCTGAGACAAATTATTAACTCTTAGTGAGAACCTTTGAAGATAACTTTATCTTTGCTTTATGGAAGTTTCTTTAGAACCAGAAAGTGATGATATGGGAAATAAATGTAATTAACTTTGAAGTGCTAAAGAGAGAGTGAAAACACCCACCTCCTCTTGAGCCTTGGCAAGGATTTTTCTAGGTTTTGGATTCGTTCATTTACGAAGTCTGGGAGTCTGGCATTTGCTTGTTGTTGAGTTGGTGCCAAGAAAATGAGATGTTTGTCATCTGATAGAACAGAAGGCCTCTTTGATTTCCTGGGAGAGTACAAACTTGGAGAATGTGCAGCCTGCAGAAAAGGGAAGGAAAACCCGTAGGATTAGCCCTGGACTGCCAAGCTTTCTCTTGAAGGTTTTGTAGGACAGAAACCATGTTGGAAGGCTATTTAGCTGTCTAGATCTTCCACCTATTGCTCCTTGCTGAGTTCCTACCTGGAGCCTATTCAGGAGCTAGGGATTTGTGTCTGAGTTCTAACTATGTCCATGTTTCTCCTGCCTGACCTCAGGCCAGCAGTTGACTTCTCTGCCGGTGTTTCTACATGTGCATACCTTTATTCTTTGTCCCTCTTAAGTAACCTGGATGGAGGAAGGATTTGTGTGTCCACCAGGAAAAGATGTCTCCACTTCAAGCAACGCATGCACATTGATGTGTCTCTTCCCAGGAGGCAATAATGTTTTCCTGCTCAGACCCCATTAACTAATCTCTATCCTCGTCCATTCAGTTGCAGTAAAATCTGTTGTTGATGGTATGCCTTTCCCTAGAACATTGCCCTTGGCTGAGTGAAGCCACCTGGCCCAGAGATGCCTGACATGCTTTCTGTACCTTAGACCTACGGTCACTGACTAATAAATGGGAGGCACAAACGTATGCCTAATCTTTGCCCCAAGGTTAGACAAACTCATAGTGTGTTATTCCCAGTCAGTGGGGACCCCAAAAGACCACCAGGGAGACTGACTCACCAAAATGCAAAAGTAAGGTTTATTGTGTGTGTACATTACAAGTTGGCAGGGACCTCGTCAGTACAGCAGCTCTAAGATGAGGCACCCTGCCCTTCTACAGGGCATTATTCAAAGGTAAAACCCAAAAAAGTTACATTAGCAGAGTGTGGGGTGATGGGTTCCGTCCTGATTAACTCATGTGTAGGGACTTTTCCCAAATTTTATTTTCGAACCTCACCTTTTGTTTGTCGACTGACCTTTGGATGGGGACATTCTGAGGTTATCTGTACTCTCCAGGTGGCTACCCTGTTACTTTTGCCCCTGGCCATTTCTGAGGACTGGAATAGCTTACACAAGACATAAGACACAAGATGGAGGAGGAGGACAAAATGGAGGAACTTTGGTTCTTCAAGTGCAACTGGTACTTCACAGCCCCAAGGACCAGGTTAAGGCTATGGGATTAAGGCATTGTCTTGAGACTATATCTTTGCCTGTCTCCCGCGTCTCTACCCAGCTTTACTCCTTCAGTCTTCTGTAGGTCTTCTGGCAGCATACCCTAACTGTATGTGCATCCAACCTTAGTTTTTATATTGTTTGTAGACAACTTGATAGCAGGTTCCTGCTTCCAGGACTGGGGGCATATCTTACCTTTAGAGTCAGAAAATACCTGACTAATTTGGGTTCTGGCAAATGGATTCACTCATAGCTACAACTGTGACATGCAGTGAGCCTGTAGAAGTTCCCTAGTGAGTGGCTGCTTTCCCTCAAAGAGATCCTTTTCAGATGTTTAGCACTTACTCAAAGGTCACAGAGTGCTATGAGGTTGAATTTGTGGGTGAGTGGCACCTAATAACTACAACATAAAAAATGTAAACTATGGTGTCATCACAAGGATTTCACAAAGAGGTCAGAGTCTAGGCTGACCTTACACTTCAGCCTCCTGAATGCTGAGATTATAGGCATATACAAGCATATGAATAAAAAAAGATTTTAATCTACAAACTTTTAAAGTTTCTTAGGTGTTTTCATAGTGCCTAGTCAAGATTTTCCAAAGAGGGCATCTTAACCTATTTTTTTTTCTTCATAAAATGTGATCCATGGACCAGCTTTCATCAGAGAACATTCATTTTGCAATGGTAGCAGTTAATGCAGAGACTCATAACTGGTCAAAGTATCAAGAATAAGCAAGTGTTGAGTGCCATGCCCTAAGCAGGACTTCTCTATCACCCCTGCCAGGGCTCAGGGAACATTGCAGAAAGAGTGTGAGAGGTAGTTAGAGATGTGGGACAATGCTACAACGTGATGTCTTTAAACGTGCCACGGCAATTGATCTCCCTAACTCACTGCAGCCATTTAATAAGTGCAAAATCTGCGGTGTTGGACCCATTAGCAACCCCTCGTGGATGAGAGGGGGCTTAGGAGATGCCGCCCCACCCCCAAGAGACTATTAATAGTTAATGATTTCTTGGAGTGTGTGCTGTTTTCTTTGGTGGTGCAGCCACCGATAAATTATCTATGCTCCATTAAATAATCCACACCCATGCTCATGTAAGCGACCTAATTAAACTCAGTGGGATACACACAGAGACATGAAATGAGAAAGGGGACTTGTTAGAAAGAAGTGATTCAGCAGGAGAGGGAACACAGGGGTTGGAAATGACGAAAATTCAATAAATACATGGATTAAGCTGTCAACTAAACAAAAAGACTGAATGACAAAACTAATAACGAAGATGGAGAGGAAGAAAAAGAAGGACAATGAGGAGGGGTAATTGCTTAGTCATCTAGACACCATTTATTCTATAACTTATAACCATTGACGACAGACCCGAGAATTGGCGAGAAACAAATTATTTCTGAGGAACCGAAACAAATGCTAAGGGATTCACAAATCAAAATTATCTTACAGGAAAAAGAAAACCCTCAGACCGTCTCACCTGGTGCTTGTTTTCAGCTGTGTGTTCCAGGGTAATCAGACTATTTCCCTGGTTTTGAAGTCTTAGGGAATTCTGAGAGTCATTGCAAGGAGAAAGTGGCTTCCTGGCCTTGAAGTCACACCCATCCTTGGGTTTGTACTGTGGGCATGACGGCTGGCGGGCTCTCAGTGGGCCTTGACTTGATAAAGGGAGAGAACAGGAATTATTTCAATGAGATGGACCAGTCTAAGTAAAGACTGGAGTGACAAAACACCTATTTGCTAGGCTGGGGCAAAGATCTTCAAGTTCAGCAGATAAGACGCTTAAAGACAAGGAGTCATTACAGACCTTTCAAAGCGCTCAACTTTCGTTTTTTTCGGTGCTGCTGGGCCATTTAACTGCAAGTAGAGAAACATGGCAAAGAAAGAAAGAAAGAAAGAAAGAAAGAAAGAAAGAAAGAAAGAAAGAAAGAAAGAAAGAAAGGGAGAGGATTCTGTTATCTGAAGGTTTAATTTGCCCAGGGTGTTGAATAAAGAAGACACTGTTATAGTCAATTTGGTGGGGGAATAATGACAGGTAGATCTGCCCTGAAATCTCATCTACCAGCCACTGCTGTAACAGGATCCAGTCTAGTGAGATGTTATTTTGTGATGGGAATCTTTGTGGAAAATGAGAGCGGCTGAATTTACACTCCAGGGCCTGGTGCAGGGTTGAGTTTTGCCCTTCTCTGTCTTGAAAACCCTTTTAACTCTAACAATATTCAAGCATTATAAAATTCACTTTACCATATTTTTTTACACTTCTGTGTATCTTATACACTTTCAAGACACAGTTGGCCTCTAATTGAGTGAGACTAAGTTTTAAGTAGATATTAATACTTATTCAAGAATACAAAACTGCAATCTTCACCTTCACTAAACTCCCGTGGAGTTTCCCCCTCTGGGATATCCCTGGATGGCTGACTGACCATGATTTTTTCATACCCTATTAGACGTGTCCTGTTTGTTTTGATGAATTCGATAGAGTGGCATTAAATTACATGTGTTATTCTCCTAGGCATGGAGCTGGGTACTAGTATTAGAATAAACTGTCAAAAATATCCTTTAGAGTGGGGGCCTGCAGGCATAATGCTGTGAGCATTTTTCAGTAGCTAGACTGCTTGGTCCTTTACATTTAAATTATTGAGGAGTTATAAAAAGAACGTCAGATGATGTGGCTTCAGGGAGCGAATGTCTTTAACCACTGACATCAAAGGGAATAACATTCCTTTAAGGTGGCTGTGTTAATTTAGAGCAAAATTCTTCCCTGATAAAGGGACACTCAGCCTGCTCAGAGGTAGGGAGCCTGTGCTTCTGTACTTATAAAACACAGATCATTAGGTCTCTGTGTTTCTGACCTAGCACAGGGGAAGATGTGCGCTCTAGCAATGACTACAGGCTAAGGGATACTCACTCTCACTGTTCAGATGCTCTTGCCACAAAAGAGGAAGACGCAGGTTGCATTCGAAAGGCCTTGCTAGTATTTCCACAATCATTCTTAAGCATTCAGAAGGGCTCTTTACAGTTTTACTATCAATGCTGGTTTTATATAACCAAAACAAATGAAGAGGGTATCACCAGAATGTTTTGTTTACTGGCTCTTATGTAATCTTTCAAAATTAAAGTGTGCTTTGTATACGCATTTACGTGGACATGATGGATGTTCCCTTCAGAATGTACCAACGCGATGCTTATATGAGTGATGGCGTGCTGTCCGTGCTGTAATTTTTACATTAATAACATAATACAGTGACTAATAACATAATTGAAAATACTTCAACAGTTCAGCTCTGTAATATATACATTTGTTTTCTCGACTGCTCTCCCTAAACTGGGATGTGGAAATACAGACTGCCATGGCCAATCTTGATTGCCAACTCGCTTGGACAGAGAACTGTCTGGGAGTGTGCTCCAGAGAGGAGTACATCAGGAGGGTTCTTATCTAGTCAGTGGATTAACCCTTTCATGTCTCTTAAGATGACCGCATCATTGGGAGGTGAAGAACAATAAAAGGGGGGCCTATAGAGGAAGGAGGTCTTCCCAGTATGTCTTTAGTGGCCATGTCTTGTTCTGAATCTTTCAGTTTGCCTAGTCTCTGCTTCCTGGCTACCATAGTGGAGTTTCTCTGTTCTGTCATGGGCTGCCTGCCTGGTGGAATGATCTCTGACATCGTGAATTTAAGAAAATCATTTTCTTCTTTGTGTCCCCCAGGTATTTGGCCATAGCTACCCAAAAGTAACTAACATATAGGCTATAGATGACATTTATTGTTATGTATATATGTTCTGTCTTCTAAACCTATCTTTCCTTCATTTCCTTCAACCATAAAAGCTAGTCCCTCCTCTCCCATTCTCTTGGCATGGGCAAGGATCTTACAATGCCTGATGCCATTTTCTTGGAACACTGGAGGCTTTTGTGGAAGAGGGCATCCTATGTATCAACTCCTCAAACCAAATGTGTTTGTGCTCTGAGTCCAGTATGTTGAGGGCGAGGGCTGTCACTGAGCTGTTGGACAAAGGATGCAATGCGACGGTACGACTCGATGGGTACCATTGTCAGAAATGCTGCTTCTCTGTACACTTTTTGACTTGATACGCACACAAAGAGGTCTGGGATGGTTCAGCAATGAAAAGTTTTTATTTAAAGAATGTCTCTGTATAGTCTTATCCTTAAACACTTAGAGACTGTGGGGTTGGGGGGATGCCCCAGTGGCTTTGAAAGAGTGAGAACCTAAGTTTGAATTTCTAGAACCCACATAAAGCTGGCCAAGTGATATATATTTCAAACCTAGTGGTTCTGCAATCAGGTGGGAGCTCAAAGCAGCTGAACCCCTGGAAGCTGGAAGATCAGTTAGATTGGTGTATGTACCACACAAACAAAAACAACAATAAAAAGCTGCCTCAAACGACCATCATCAAAGCCAGAGATTGTCCTGCTCTCAATGATCACACATCTGCACGTTCTCAGACACCAAAGCACAAACATCACATACCCTGCTGTAACTGCCCCCCTCCGACCTTACTTAGTAGGCCCCCAGACATTAGCACAACTGATGCCATGACAGAAGTACCGGTGAGGCCGTGGAACTCAGCACACACCCGCGAAAATTAGAACAAAGACCTAATCCATCAAAGTTCATAGATTTGGAGGCTGGGGAGAAGGCTTGGTAGTTATGAGCAATGACTGCTCTTCCAAAGGACTGGGGTTCAATTCCCAGCACCCACATGGCAGCTCACAACTGTCTGTAACTCCAGTTCCAAGGGATCTGACACCCTCACACAAACATATATGCAGGGAGAACACCAATGTGCATAAAATAAAAATAAATCATTTTATAAAAGAGTTCATAAATCTGGGAAAGTCCCTAAATGTACTAACCATGCTTTTTGGCTTCTGTGATTCTACTTCTGGCTGAATTTTTTTTTTTTTTTTTCGAGACAGGGTTTCTCTGTAGCTTTGGTGCCTGTCCCGGAACTAGCTCTTGTAGACCAAGCTGGCCTCGAACTCCCAGAGATCCGCTTGCCTCTGCCTCCCGAGTGCTGGGTTTAAAGGCGTGCACCACCACCGCCTGGCCCTGGCTGACTCTTCTTGATAACTACGTCAACAGATGGCATTTTGTGATTAAAAACTCACCCTGAGAAAGACTTGGGACTGCAGTTGGGTCCCATCACCCAGCGTATTTGCCAGCTGGCTAATAAAAACTTTCCATTAGCTTGAACCTGTGCTAGAGTGGGCTTACCTGGTGCATATATCACAACACACAAACCGTTAGAAACTGGTAACTTTGAATTTGGGCTTTTACTATGCCCACTTTCTCTATATCAACTCACGACAAACAGAAACACAAAATAACTGCTCTCCTCCTATTTGCTATCACAGAAAAGACACAAATCCTGTAGTAAGGAAGGTGGCTCATGCTCCACCGCGCCGTCCACAAAATGAGGGCAGAGACAGGTGCTTTCTAAAGCTTTCAGCCCAGGGTACCGCCACTTACCCATTCATGACAAGGCTCTATTCATATGCTAAGAAGGAAGGAGACAGGAAAACAGGAAGCAGGGGCTATGTTTTAAATTCACAAACACACGAGGAAGCAGTCACGGGGGTAAGTTCTGCATGGCTTCCTTTGCTAAGTAACCTCATTGTTGTCTATGCTACCGTTTCTTAACGGCCTTTCTCAGTATAAGGAAAAGTCTTTGGCCAAAAATGAAAAGCAATCCTTTAACACTGAAAAAAAAATCACCTAAAGTCTGATCTCATAAAGGCATATGAAACACTTTCTGAAAAGTTTCTCCCCCCCCCACCCCCCATAAGCCTCTCTGCCAACACAACGATTCAAATCAGATCAAATCAAACCAAATTAGAAAAAGCCTGGGTTTGATGGAGAGAAATGCTCCTGGAAGGAGCCATGAAAGTCAGACTGGAAAACCACTGCTGTTTGCAGGTGGGCCAATTTAAATATCCTGTGGGAGTGGTCTTGAGCATCTCTCAAGGAGGGGTCATCATTTGCTTTCTGAGATGCAACAGGGTTTAGAGAGAGATGGGGGAGGGGCTTAGGGTGGAGCTTCCTCCCAAACACTCCAGACTCTTTGGATATATGGATGCCAGAGGCTGGAGTATAGTCTCCACCTGAACACCTTCAGCCTGGGGATTTTGGCAGTCTGTTTTGCAACGCCTGCATCAATGGCCTCTGCAGGACTTAGTAGAATCTTGGGGATCATCCTGACCCTGCTTTGCTGGATCAGTGCTCCGGTGTTCTGTGCTTTGCCCATGTGAATGGTGACATCCTTCATCAGCAACAGCATCGTTGTGGCCCAGATGGTGTGGGAGGGGTTGTGAATATATTGTGTAGTCTGGAGCACTGGTTAGATTCAATACAAGGTGTATGACTTACTATTGGCACTGCCACAGGAACACAAACCATAAGAGCCCTCTTGTATCATCATCACCCTCCTCTTTGGCCTGCTAGGCCTGCTGGTCTACCTCGCTGGTGCCAAGTGCACTACCTGTGTGGAAGACAAGAATTCCACATCTTCACTGGTGTCCACATCTGGGATCATCTTTGTCATCTCTGGGGTCTTGACCCTAATTCCTGTCTGCTGGACTGCCCACTCCATCATTCAGGACTTCTATTAACCCTTTGGTGGTTGATGAACAAAAGTGGGATCTGGGGGGGGGGTCTCTCTGAGTTGGGCAGTTTCAGGCCTTTTGCTGCTGTGCTGTGCCTGCACCTCTGGAGAGCCCCAGGGACCTGGTCATTACATGGCCTGCTCTTCCACATCTGCCTCACATTCAGACTCTCAGGGACCCTCCTCAGGCCCCACCTAGAATTATGTCTGATGCTCACTGGGGAGTGGGGCTCTATTGGCCAAGGAACTTTAGGACCCTGAGCTGAATCACCAAGAAATGATGCCTAGTAGCTCTGGTGCTTCTCTTCTTGTTTTTCATTTCCAGTACTGGGTATTGAACCTGGGGCCCAACATGTGTGATAGGCAAGCACTCTACTAGAGATCTGTATAATACCCTGCCCCAGGATTGGTTCTAACTGTTGAAACAGGCTATCATTATGGAGTTCTGACTGACCTTCACCTCTAGTGTTCCTGCCTCCACCTAAGCACGGACTCTGCCCAGCTCTGCTCTGGTCATTTCCCATTTCTAGACAGTGCGTCAGGAGGGGTGACACTTTTAGTCTGCGTCGTTATTCACTCTGGGCATCTTCTGTTTTGAGACCACTTGTGAATCTGGCCTTTATGGTCCTCAAGATGACCTGTCCCGAAGGGTTCCTGCTGCTCTTGCTGGAGGAAACTCACAGGACAGACATTTCCCTGTCCACACAATATTTTATTAAATAAAACACGAATTCTAGAATGTGCACTAAAACAGACATGCAGAGAAAGACCTTATCTGAGTATAGATAGCCACAGACTTAGAATATCTAGAGTATCTCATCAGTCTTCAGGGTTTGCACCATTACTGCATCCTCTCCCTTCCTCCAACAGATAGGGGAATTAAGGAACATTACAATCAAGAGCCTACGAAATGCTATAACATCACTCAAGTAAACAGAGCTTGTTAAGTCTCTTAAAAATGAGTGTTCCCATGCTCTGAGTTCACTAATTCTTGTGAAGGAATTTCACTAGGGGCATGTATTTTGTTCCCAGAATAGGAAAATTTTGATATAGTTCTCAAAGAGGTTATGCAGCGCAGGAAGAACATTTAATGCCAAAAGAAGGTGGCCTAAAGCAATTTCCAGCTTGAGCTACTGTGATTTTATCTAATAACATTTGTAATGAAAACATGCTATACACCATCAATTATTACCTCAGGATAATTCAGGCATCACTGGATAGCAATTTCGGCCTATTTTATCAAGCTTATACCTTATCTTTTGACTGCTGTCTCTGCCTCAGATGCAGCCCAACTCCAGGGGCTCCTTCATGTACACATCACCTGGCCTAGAAATTCATGGCCGTTTGGTTCTGTGGCCTGCATTTGCTTGGTGCAGATACCCAATACAACCACAGCATATACTCATCAGACATTGGTTTCACTGCAATGAACTAAATTCATGTGAACTCTCCCACTCTCAGGCTTACTGCAAATTAATTCTCAAAGCTCCCCCTGTTTTAAAAGACAGACCACTATAGTTGGCAAATATGTCCCAGGTTCTAGACTTAAAACCAACAATAGTCCCAAAAGCAAATGATCTGACTCTAAAACCAGCCTTAACCCCTGGACTGTATTGTTTTCACGTGTTAATGTAAATCAGTATGTGTGCTATGAAGTCAATTCTGGTTCACTTAAAATAAGTATGCTAGCAAACAGCATAAAATATCTTGGAGTAACTCTCAACAAACAAGTGGAAGACTTGTATTACAAGAACTTTAAATCTTTGGGAAAAAAAAAATTGAAGAAGACGCCAGAAAGTGGAAAGATCTCCCATGCTCTTGGGTAGGTAGAATTAACATAGTAAAAATGACAATCTTACCAAAAGCAATCTACAGATTCAATGCAATACCCATCAAAATCCCAGCAAAATTCTTCACAGACCTTGAAAGAATATAAAGCAAAGAAAATCAGCCTACAAATCACAATCCCAGAGAACCTAGACAACAATGAGGCTGCGAAGACAGATATATCTAATCTACAAGGGAAATATAAAAAGACAAGATCTCCTGAGTATATTGGGAGCATGGGGAACCTGGGAAAGGGTTGAAGGGGAGGAGAAAGAAAGGGAGGGGAGCAGAGAAGAATGTATAGATCAATAAAATCAATAAAAAAATAAGTAAGGCTAATCATAAAATAAAGTTGATCCTAAAGTTTTTTTGCTCTGTTTGTTGCATATCTAATTGAAATATTTATCTAAATTATTCTATTTTCAATAAAAAGTTGGGAGTCAGATATTGGAGTAAATACCTGGTAGACCAAGAAAGTGCAGAGGAATGACCAGCTGACCCTCTCTCCACATTTCCCAGATCAAAAAGGCCTGAAAAATATTTTCAAGCTCCTCTCTATTCCTTCCTGAGCCTCTCTATCATATCCAGGGTCCTCCAAAAATCTCTATGACTAATTCAGTTCAGTTAGTTACTGTCTCTGCTCCCTGATTCAAGGTTAACTTTATTAACAGTCTCAAAGTGTCACAGTGCAATCAAATATCCTGCAACATGTAGTGTGTGCTGTGTTATAACAGCGCAGTTGTGGTTTGCATCTGTTAGGATTTCCAGCTACTGATCCCCTACTATGAGGGTCAGTATTCTGATTATGAGGAAATTCGGAATCAAAACAGCTTGACCTTAATGTCAGAAGACAATAACCTCTGCTGGTCCTGAGGGTGGTATGGGCCCACCCAGGTGTATCACTGGGAAGTGGAAAAGGGGAATCCATTGCCCCCTAGTTTACTGCTATCTTGTAATCGAGTGTTTGGGTTTTTGTAGTGCTCTGGGATACTCACCCAGTGAATGAAGAGATAGGTAGGTAAGTGAGTGAATGACTCAAGAGAGGAAAAAAAAAAAAGAAAAAGATCCATATAGAAACATTGTAAGGCCTTATATTAAAATACAAAGCCTAGCCAAGCTGAGGAGTCAAGGAATATTTTCATTTTATGTGAAACATATGTTAATGTTTTAAAACATATGTTAATTTTAAAAGTCATTCAGTGTTAACCCAAATACTGTATTTTCAATAAGTAGCCATTTAATACTGTTGTAAATATTCAATCATGGCAGAACTTGTCATTTGTCTCTCTGTGAGAATAGATATAGCTCAGCTAATAAAACTAAATATTCCAAGGTCTTAAACTATACATAATTTCCAAGCCAGTGTGGTTCACAGAGCCCTACCACTGACACACAGAACACAAAGTGATGGGAAAACTCAGAAGTAGTTAAAACGTGCCCTGCCCCTGTTCCTAGCTTCCATCAACAGAGGCTTCAAGCCTGCAAAAGTTCATGAAACTTCTTTGCAAATTAAGCAGCAACTGGAGTAAAAATCTAAGATGACTCAGTAAAATCTAAGGGCGTCAGGACCAAAATATAAGCAGACTGGATATATGACTCTGTGAAGCCCCAGAAGCATAATTGAAAAATTACTGGGTTAATTTGCTTTTCTATAGCAAATGGGCCCTGAAAATGATGTTATAATTTATCACGCCATGAGGATGAAAAGTTCTTGGTGGATAGCCAAGCCTTGTCTAATTGCTTAAACCCCAGTATCATGATTGTTTCATTTATCCTTGGTGAGCTTATAGATGCCCATGTTTTCGTCTTTCTTTTCCAGTTCTAGCAATCTATTTTTTTATTTAATAAAAGCAAACATTAGCATCAAAAAGTACCCAGCAATAAAATATATCTAGACACAGAAAAGATTAGTATTTCTACTAGCTCACCGCTATAATCAGGACTATTTTTGTTTTCGTTTTTTTAAATCTTTTCCAGCCATCTTAGAAGATGACCATTGTCATGGTCTTTCCCACCCCAGCTTTGCCTCTTAGCAGGAAAATTCACAACAGCTGTCTGAATCTTTCTTCCCAAGACAGCTGCTGTGAGTCCTGATGGTAAAATCGCTGCTATTGTTGAGAATATATTTTGGGGTCCAGTGAATTTTTCCAGATACTTCTCTATGCACACATGCACACACACACAAACACACAACACACACACACAGTTTCCCTCTCCTCCCTCTTCCTCTCTTTCTTTTTCTCTCCCTCTCCCTCTTCTGACAGAGTCTTACTATACAGCCCCAGTTGATTATATAGTGGAACTCACTTTATAAACCAGAACTCACTATATAGACCAGAATTTACAGAGGTCCTCCTGCCTCTGCTTTCCAAGTGTTGGGATCCAGGCTTGTGCCAGTATGCCTGGCTCCCGCTCATATTTTTCAATACAATAGACTACATACCTGAGATCCGTTATTGTCTCTCTTTCTAGGGGAAGAGACCACTTTATACATTAGTTTATTCCCCTGTAAAGTGAGAGTGATAATACTTAGCTTGCAGAGCTGCTCTGAGGGAGAGTTGGTGGGTTAAGTTAATACAAACGGAGCTTTTGTTTATGTCAGTGTTGAGGATTGAGCACAGGGCACTGTGCCCAGCAGGCAAGTGCTCTACTACTGAAGTGCACCACCCACCCTCACATAGGGCTCTTAAACTTATACCTCATGCCATGCCTGTTGATAAATGGCCTAGACTCTTAACTATTTGTAACTGCTATGTACCACTGAGTCTGCTAAGTTACAAGCATACAAAGAAGAAAAGCATTTTGCCTGCATGTATGCCTGTGGACTACATGTGTACAGTGCCTCAGGATGCCAGAAGAGGGCATCAGATTTCCTGGAACTGGAGTTACAGACACATGTGGACTGCTCTGTGGGGTGCTGGGAATCAAGCCCAAGTTCCCTGGAAGAGCAGTACGTGTACTTCACCATTGAGTCACTTCTCTAGTTGCCTCCACCATTCTGAAAACATATTTGAGACAACAGTAAGCTCTCTGGGCTGGCCTTGAATTTGCAGCTCTCCTGTCTCTGCCTCCCAAGTGGGATAGAGCTGGTACCACATAGACAGCCTCGTGACCAGCTTGTTTGGATACTGACTCATCAAAGAAAGTTAGAAAGACTGTGGGAAAGTCAAAGCTGTCAGCATGTTGGGTGTGTTAACTATTGCCACGTTTAAATGTGATAGATTGGGGAATATTCTTCATATTCTAGAAATGCAGATGGATTTACTTATGAATAAAGTAATATAATAAAAATAATGTCTTATGCCTCCAGCATAAAATAATTTGCCAAGTTTCAGACAAGAACCACAAATGAAAGCAGATTTGTCATGAGTTGAACATTGTTGACATGGAGGGAGGGGATGGTGCTCTATTGCCTATTTTCTTAGCGTATGTTTAGTATTTAACATTTTTAATAATAAAGAAGTTCTGTGGGAAATGCACATAGATATTGGTGGGAGCTAGCAATCTCTAACATTTACTTTTTTTGTTTTCTGTTTGTGTGTGTTTGTTTGTTTTTGGCTAATTTTGGTCTTTCTCAAGACAGGGTTTCTTTGTGCAATAGCCCTGGCTATCCTGGGACTCACTTTGTAGACCAAGGTGGCCTTGAACTCATAGAGATCTGCCTACTTCTTCCTCCAGAGTGCTGGGATCAAAGGCCTGTGCCACCATGCCCTGCCTAACACTTTCAATGTAACCATTTGAATAGATGATGAAAAATATTTTGGCTTGGAAAAAAGTAGTGGATGGGAGAACTCTACAGGAGACAGAAGGGACTAGGTAGGGAAGGGGAGGAGGATGGAAAAGAGAATGATGCCATGCTATTGAGATAGAAAGAGTTTGGAAAAGAAGACACTCAAAAAATATTAAAAAAAAATCAATGAGGCTTTTATCTAGAGCTTACTTCTATAGCTCATGACCACCAAGACTTACTTGATTGAGTCAAACAAAGTGAGGTCTACTCGGTTTGTTTCCACAAAGTATAGATTCCCCCTCCCAAGTTCTTCTTAAGGTTTTTTTTAGGGGCTTCCTACGGGATTTGGGTTATCTCGGGTAATGTCTGTTTAGGCTGCTATACTATAGTCTGGATGGCTTACCAACAATAAAATGTATTGTTCCCATTGTGGAGATAGGGTAGTTCAAGACACATACCAAAAGACGTAATATCTGTTAGCAGCTTTTCCTAATAGTCCGTGCCTTCTGGTTATGTGTTCACATGACAGCAAATAAACTTCCCAGAGTTGCTTTTTATAAAGAAATTAATTTCAGGATCCTCTCAGAAGACTCAGCTTCTTAATACTATCAGCTCAGAGGTTAGGGTTCAGTATGTAAGCAGTGTAGGACACACAATTCTAAAGAGTATAAGAAAATAGGGCCAGCTCTGCGTTAGATGTTGACCAGCACCTGGATAATCTGAGATTAGTTCTTCCCTAGGAGACTGGCAGGTTAACTTCTAATGAAGAATCAGCTGTGTCATTGCCCAGAAGAGGGCCGTGGTTGGTCAGCTGCTGCCAGGGCCGAGTGGTCTTGTGTGTCTCCTGTTTGGATACAGTGTGAGGTTTGCTTAGTGGAGGATGCCTTGGTCTGTTTGCCAAGAGATCCATTTTTTCACTTGCTGGGTACATACCTAGGGAGCAAAGACACTGGCTCCTAAAGACATTAGAGCTAGCTTGGGCTCTAATCATTGGCAAGCAGATGACATTTTGGGAAGACTTCATACTTCAGGCAAACCTTAGTTTTAGTTGTGTTCTGTACAAAGAGCAAATGTATACACAGCTGAAATGGCAAGGACTAGTGGGAAAAAAAATGGTTTCTGATGACCATGAGCAAGTATCAGTTTCACAGTTGTGAGAATAGCATAACCAATTATATAGCAAGTTCTACATAGAACAGACATCTCATTAAAATAAAAAATGGAAAGGGGTCTCACTAATGGGTCCAGCAGTCCTGCAGATTGTTTTAGACACTATGAACAGAAATCTGGGTTGTATTTCTCTAATGCACTTCACACTATTAACTTCACACAAAGAGCAACACCATCAAGAAATTAATGGGATCAGCTCAACTGGCAGCAAGAACAGGATTTCTCAGGGGAAATCACCACTGAAGAAGCAAAACCCTCGCTGGCTTTCCATTTCCCATTTGTGTTTCTTATTGGCCACAGCAAACAAGCCCAGCTAAAAGGAGAAGGACAATGTAAATTAAAACGTTGTTCACATCGTAGTGAGCAGGTAAAACTGCTCGCCATTTTTATCTTTCTAGGCTGAAATGGTTTTCCAAATGACTTTTTGTTCTGTTCCACAACTGGAATTCTGCTTTCGCTCATGGGTGTTGCTGTACTTGGAATCTTAAGTGTCAGAGGCCCGTGTGGTACCAATTTGTGCTCCATAATGGAATTATTGGAAAATGGTGGGCACAGGGGCTCCCGGGAGATCTTTTGGCTGCTACAGATACGGTTGGGAGGTTAGCTGGATGCTGACCTCTTCTTTCCCAGCCATGAGGTGAGGGGTTTAAGTCTTCCATGGTGTCGCTTCCTCACTACAGGTCTAAAAGCAATAGTCTAATCAATCACGAACTAGATCTTCTGAAACCATGAGCCAACTCCTCTTTTCTCTTTAAAGTTGATTACTTTAGACATTTGCTAATTACAGAAGACTGACAGACACAACTGAAAAACAGCTTATTCTCCCCACATCCAGAAAACAGAGTGTGTTTCTTATACGGTCTAAATGGAAATTTACGGGTTAAAACAAAACAAAGCAAAACACTCTCAAGGAGATGGTATTAATAAACGATAGGTACTTTGGAGGTGAGGATCCTCTCTCAGGAACAAGGCTAGTCTTCATATAAAAAAGAGCTCCCTGCCTCTTTTTATCTTGTGAGGTCAGTGCCAAAGCTCCACTACAAACTAAAGCCCAGTTCTTCCCAGCCACAAAATGTGCTGGTGCCATGATCTCAGACTTCCCAATTTTCCAAGACACAGGGAACTAATTTCTGTAGTTTATAAATTGTCCAGTTTAAGGCACTGTGAGGGATCCTCTCTCTCAAAGAGTCACAGTGGCTGAACACTATGGGGAATTCCAGGGCTGGGATAGGGAAGGTAGGAGCCTGTTCTAACTCACACAGAAACAATGCCTTTCCAGGGAGCAGGGATTGAGCTAGGAGGTCTTTGACGTGAGAGTCTCCAGAACAGGGACAGGAGGAGAAAGTTGGCAAGAATCTAAATGTTGGATACAGGAAGGGGAAAGAAGAAAACTGGCCAAAAGAAAAGCAAGAGGGACAGATATACAGAAAGAACCTTCTGTAGCTTCTGTGCACTGTAGACTTGGTAACCCCTTGATGCTCACAAAGTCCTCTGAATTACATGCTACTGGTCAGCATTTAGAGCAGTGGTTCTCAACCCGTGGGTCACGACCCCCATTGGGGGTTAGACAACCCTTTCACAAGGGTCACATATCAGATATCCTGCATATCAGATACTTATTATGATTAACAACAGTAGCAATATTACAGTTTTGAAGTAGCAGTAGAAACTTTAAGGTTGGGGGGTCATCCCAACATGAGGAACTGTATTAAAGTGTGGCAGGAAGATTGAGAACCACTGGCTTAGAGGAAATAGAAAACTGGAAAATGTGGCTACTTCCTCTGGAATACTGTTGGGACTGTAGGAACATTGATCGGTGAGGAGAAATGTTTGAATCGATCTTAGTAACGGCCAAGGACACAAAATCATTGCTAAAGCGAAACAAGCAGGTAATGCAAAAGAGATGTTTGTGCTGAAATTTGGCCAACAAAATGCATCCCACTAAAAAAAAAAACCATTACGTTTTGTGCTCAGTTTGCAAAACCTTCATCAATGCCAGCAGGGAGAACTTCAGTTTAAACCCTAGGATTCACACCAATTGTGTCCATGGTGCTTTCTGTTGCATACTCTACTGCCTGTCCATCCCTAACCTGGCCTCCTGTGATGTCCCTTTTCCATTTTCTATTGTCTCTCCATCCACAACCTGGCTGCCTGCGATGGCCTTCTCCTTTGCTCTCATCACCAAGTTTCTCTTTATTAGAAAAATTTCCTTATTTCCTCTAATCCTAACTCTAACTCAGAATGACTGGGTCCTTGAAACACTGAGAACCATACTATTCTCATCAGTGGTCAGCACCAGATTCATGGCCAATACTTCTTTCATGACAGGCTCTCACACCGTTTCCTTTTCTCTTGTTTCCTCAAATGTTTCTGCTTTCTATTTTCATTTTTTCTCTGAAAATAACTGTTGTCTTTTCATTTATGGGGCAACTTGCAAAATGGAACTATTACTGATATGTTTATCACCCCAATCGCCTTATCATCACTGACTATTTCTCTTTGTGATGTACATTCCCTTTAGATAAATAGATTTCATTTGCCAGAGCTTTTGCCTTTTTCATTTTTTTTCTTTTGAGACAGGATTTCTTTCTCTGTGTAATACCTGTGACTGTCCTGGAACTCACTCTGTAGACAAGGCTAGGCTTGAACTCACAGAAATCCACCTGTTTCTGTCTCCTGAGCGCTGGGATGACAGGTGTACGCCACCACACCCAGGCAGTACCACAGAGTCCCTCAACACACAAGCCCCTTACGCCTGCATAATTTGATTGCAAGACCTAAAATGTAGCCAAAGAGGAAGGAATACAGTACTTTCACTGGGGTGCAAAACACATAATAAATTTGCTGCTTTTATTTGTTTTAATGCACTCTCTTATAGCAAAGGAAGCCTACAAGACCATTAATAAATTATGATATAAAACAGACTTGTCCTTCACAACTTTTTGGAATAACTTGGACTTTCACGGAGAGAAAGTCTCAGCCTGGTTGATGTCTTCTTTTCTTTTTTTTCTGATGTGAGTGTCAGTACCATGCCTGGAAGCACAGCAGCCATCTTTTACCCATGATAATGCTGGTGATTAAAGGCTGCCAGTTATAAATGACAGACGCTGAATCCATCAGACAGAAGAGCCAAAGCGCCTATCTACAATTCGCATTCAGCAAAGCCACCAATTGCCCACTTCCAGCTTCCTCCTGAAAGGTAGAAAATAAATCTGTATTTACGGAGGACCTGCTGGGCAAATGCTTTCCTAACATGCCACATGTAATGATGGATAAGACATCATTCCTATTCTGAAACCTCCCTCCGTCTGGAGTCCCATCCATTTAGTTGAAAAGCATGAGATAAAAGAAAAGACGAGAAGGGTAAAAATAGTAAATGGGAGCACTAGCTTAGTTATATCGTTTTTCAGAAAAGTTAAATCCAAAAGAAAACCTGAAAATAAAGACTTAAGTTCAGGACTAAAGGAACTGGCAGGGTGAGTTGGAAGTAGGAAAAGAGGATCATCAAACGAGGGTGCAGAGATAAATAAACAGGAGTCAAGTCAACCCTGTCCTGACCTGTAACACCAGCTCTGTAGTCTGGTACCCATCTTAGGCTGAGCAGCTCATTCAATGTCGCCATGCATTATGGACAAAACACTAGGGTCAATTTATTATTAGCTCTTGCTGGTATCATTTTGTCAAGAAATACATCCCCTTAGACATACTGAAATTTGTTTGCCATGATTTAATATAAAAATCTCATAAAATCTTTGTAATACCTGAATGGGATTATCTAGGAAATAAACTTGGTTTCGGTTGCTTAACATCAAACATGCTATTTAATAGTCCCTCTGAGAAAAGCTGAAAATAGAAAGCAGATTGGGTATGTCTTTTCTGAAGGCCTCTAGTCTCATTATGAGCAGATGGTCTAGTTCTCTTATGACCTTTGGTGATGGTTGTGTGGATTACCAGATTCATGAAATATATTGACACCAGGGAATTGTGCCTAAAAGAAGAGTAGGTAGAGGTTCAATCAGAGTCACCTGTGAGTGATATGATCCATTATTGTGATGTGGTCCTAGAATGTCCTTGGCTTGATGACGATCTTCTAGGAGTCATCATTTCATTGACAGTAAGCCTTAAAAGCCTCCCCACAAATTGACTGGCTTGACACGGTCACTGTCTTAGTTCATTTTAAGCAAGTCAGTTCTTGATTCTTGTTTGGTTTATCTTGGCAGCTGGGACTAGTTGCATTTTTTCACAAATTAATAAATTATTCAAATTTCACATATAGCCAGGTAGTGTTGGCCTAAACCTTTAATCCCAGCCCTTGGGAGGCAGAAACAGTCATACCTCTAAGAGTTCGAGGCCAGCCTGGTCTACAGAGCTAGTACTAGGACAGCCAGAGTTATACAGTGAGATGTTATCTCAAAAAATTCATATATATACACTGTATTTACATAATTTCTCCCTCTTCTACCTCTAATCCCTTCCACATGCCCCTCAAATTCATGGCATATATATACACCACTACATACATAAATACAACCTGATGGCTTTGTTTAGTGTTGCTTGTATGTATATGTTTTTATGATTGACCATTTGGTTTTGGATAAGCAGTTAGGGGACTCTTCCCTGGAGAATGCTGTTTCTCCCTTTATCATTCACTGCCTGTAGCTCTTCATCTAGGAGTGGCATTTTCTGAGATTTCCCCTATCTACACTGGCATGTCAACTGGTGGTGTGATTACTCAGATTTTGTTTGGGCAGCTACCTTGTTGAGATTTCACGAGTGTAGCATTCCCATCACGTATAGAAAATACAACCTCATAGCAGACTTCCTGGTCCTCTGGTTCTTTCAATCTTTCCATTTCCTCTCCCTGATATTCTCAGACCCCTAGGTGTAGGATATGTAGTAGATGCATCAACTGGACAACCTATAATCAGTTCCTCTGAGTTTTGTTACCATTTGACTTATTGTGGTTTTCTGTAATGAGTTGTGTGTGCTCCAAAAAGAAGCTCCATGGATGAGGAGGGAGAACTACATTTATCTGTGGGTATAAGGGTAAGAATTTAGAATGCAGATAGTAATTAGACTGGTTTAGGAAAGTGGCAGCTGTAGGTTCTCCTCTAGGAACTGTGACATCATTGGCTATGAGTAGTTGGCTGGGTTTGCAGTACCAGGGATGCTTTCCTTCCTGTTGAGAGAGTCTTAAGTTCAATTAGACGGCTGTTGGTTACCCTCAAGATATTGCACCTTTAGGAATAATTTGCTGTGCTGGTCATTGTTGTTCATAGGCAGCCCAGCTGGCAAACAATGCTAATTGCCTTCCTCCCTTGACAGCTTGCGTAGCACCTTCCAGTGCCAGGAAGGCTAGTCCTCCAGTAGGAGGTTTTTAGATCACATCCAATTCAGTGCATGATGTCATGAGCAATAGGGACTTACCTTCAGCTCCTGGGAGGCAACCAAGGGCAACAGCAATAGCCTATATTGTTTTGGGAGTTGCTTAGACTCTCCTGACCGACAGCTTGAAAGGAAGTTCCTCATGCCTAGTACTCAGGGTTTTGCTAGACAGTCTATGGCCCTTGGAAGGAACATTATCACTCCAAATGATGTAACTTCATTTTATAGATGATCCCCCCAACCTCTCTCTCCCTTACATATACATTATATAAAAGGGAAAATACAAAATAACACGCTACCCTATGTCCTTTTCAAATATCCTCAGTGTTATTTATTCTTCCTTCCTTCTCCTTTTGTATTGTTGTTCTTCCTCCCTCCTTAGCTGAAGCCCACCCTGTTCCCCATTTGTCCCTTCATGTCACCAGTATCCTGCTATTCCCTTCTCAAGTACAAACAGTGTCTTTCCCACTCCATGGTCCATTTTTACTACCTTTTCCACTATGGTAACTCCAAGTTACATACTTACATCTGAAAATTAGGGACTGGGAATCACAAATGAAATAAAAATATTTTTTGTCAGGGAGATTATAGAGAGACCATCTGAGGCCTCATCCTCACGGTTTCTCATCCTCTAGTCTAGTCTGTAGACATGCTCATTTCTAAAAGCAACAAACTAACAAATTCCAAAAATATGTGCTTTCCAAGTCTCTACTTATGACATGCTTGATACCACCCCATTAATGGAAACAAGTCACATGACCACCATCAACCTTGTATTCATGGAAGCAGAGAAACCAGCGATGGAGAGGTGGCTCTGCTGACCAGGCGATTGCCCTGCAAGTGTGAGGGCCTCAGTTAGCATCCTCAGCACCTATATAAGAAGCTGGGCATGACAGAGGGCACCTGTAATCCCAGCGCCGAGGATGCAGAAGTGGGGGGGGTGGTCCCCAGGGTTTTACTGGCTAGCTAGTCTAGCTGAATAGGTAAGGTCTAGGCTCAGTAACAGTTTTTGTCTCCCCACCAAAATAAGGTGGTGAGTTATCAAGGAAGACACGTGTCAAACTCTAGCCTACATCTGGACATGCAGCATATGCATGTACCTGCTCACACACGCCCATACACAGATAGATAGATAGAGACAGATAGAACAGATGCTGAGAAATAAACGTAGAGCCTTGCATGTGCTAAGCAAGCAGTTTACCACTGATCTATACACCTGGCCCCTAAGACTCTTCTTAATAGATAAAATTATGAAAACATTACAAAAATTCTGCATAATTTGTGGCCATTTTTGGGAATCAGTCAAGCACAGATGTGTGTTGAAGTTCATGGGGATTATGCCTAATACTTAGGCAGCGCACTAAACCAATTACATCCATTGCAGGAAAATGAATTTTCATGGCTTTTTATCAGCATGTATAGACGCACACATCCATCTATGATGCATGCTAATGGCCCAGAAGATGAGAGTAAGGCCCTCTGAGGAATTCACTTTCCAGTTTCAAACTTTTGAACAATAGTTCAAGGCTCGACGCAAACACTATTTTAGTACAGCTAAACTTGCCAGTCAATTTAGAGGCAAGATGGATTGCTATTCAGAGTGCCCAGCAACACCTGGAGGATATATTTAAGCAGATTTCTAGACTTCACCCAGATATTCTAATGGCGTTGACCTAGGATGAGGCAGGAGAAATTCTGATAAGTTCTTAGAGGGGGCTTCTCATATGATCGGATGTCAACACCACCTCCATTAAGTGGAGTAAATAACCTGCCCGGAGTCGTTGCTGTGTAGAAGAGCCATGACCACTCCTAGCTCAAACTTAGCATTCATTCTCTATGATTTTATCCCTCAGGCATTTCAATAGAGCTAGGCGGTAAGTATCTCCCATTGCAGAGGATCCTCTACTGGTTCACACAGTTGTTCCAGCTGCTCATTTCTGCAGGGTTTCCACTCAACTGAGTACCTACCTCTTTCCCTTCAGTTTCCTATTAAATGAACAGAAAGGATGACAATATGGAGCAGCTGCAGGAACCAAACCGGAAGTCTTCAGTACCCGACAACAAAAGCGAGTTGTGATAGTGAGCTCACTTTTCAGTTAGTAGCCTCGATAGGAACACACAAAAGATTGACGACGAGTCCCAGGGAGTCTGAGCCTGACCTCCGCTAATCAGGAAGAATAGAGACGAATCACTTGCTTGCTCTTTAGTAAAAAGAGCAAATGCTTTTCAAGTGCCGTATTTGCAGTTCCTGCTTGGTCAGAAGAAAATGAGCACTCTACTGTGTCCTGATAATTGCAATTGAGAGGGGAACTCTTATCAGCACCGGGCAGAAAATCATTGTCTATTCTTTACTGTAATCAGTGGTCTATTTAGAAAATACACCCTCTATCTGGGCACTTCTACTTTCTAGGTAACAGGGTGCCATAGTTGTCTAGACAATTAGCTCTTTCTCTTTGGAGTTTCCAAAGAAGAGAAGAATGGTTTTTGCTACACGTGTGCCGCTGCCTGACACCACTCTTCTGCTAGTAGCGATATGGCTAGCTTGGCAGAGCGCAGAGCTCTAGCCTTAGACTCCCCAGCCACCATGCAGTTGGACCTCCTATCACAGCCCTCCGGGAAACCTTGGTTTTCCTTCTTCACATGTCCCTCAATATACAGTGTTTGCTTGTACTTGGCCAGTTAGCAAAGCTTTTCTCCCTGCTTGAGGGTAAAGGCCTACAGCTGTGATGTTTGGGCTGCGGTTAGTATAGTTATATCAGGGTTACCATATAGGATTGCTGTTCAGATTCACAAAGGGATGTCTCAGGGCACCTTGGGACATATACCAAGGAGTGGCTATAGCCTCATTATATGGCAGACTGGCTTTTAGCTTCTGAAGAATTTGCCACCCTGATTTCCATAGTGGTTCCTCAGTTTTCCGTCCTACTCACAGTGAATGAGAGGTCTTCTTTCACTACATCTTCACCAGCATTTGTGGGAGTCATAGATCCAAGAGGAGAACATGCTGCTGCAGCCACTTTGTTTAATCAGGATAATTTCTAACAGCATTCAAAATACTATTCTTACACCCATAGATATGTATAGCTCTCATGCTTTATCAAAGAAGCTCTTTGCAGCGGATAGTGACTATCACATAATCCATAACTTATCCAAGTGAGCATAACAAGTGGCTGTGGATTCCAACCCAAACTGATACACCTACAATACAGCCCCTATGCCTAAGGCTTAGGGAAAAACCATGACACTTGCTGTCTTAGTTATTGTTACATTGCTGTGAAGAGACATAACCGAGGCAAACTCTCATGAAAGAAAGTATTTAATTTAACTGAGGGCACTTGCTCACAGTTTTAAAGGAATAGCCCATAATTATCATAGCAGGAAATAGACGGCATAGCACAGGAACAATAGCTCAGAGCTTTACATACTGATCTACAGGCAGGGAAAGAGAGAGAGAGAGAGAGAGGGAGAGAGAGAGAGAGAGAGAGTCTGTGTGGTGGTCTGAATAAGTCCACCCCCATAGATTCATGTGTTTGAATGCTTGGCCTATCGGGAGTTGTACTATTAGGAGGCAGAGGTAAAAATGGTGTAAAAACAGAAATCATGTATGAAATGATAAAAATTGAATTAAGACACTAAACAAATTTATTTCTTATTGCACGTTTATTAATATAATGATTTACTATTTTTATTTCTAATCATTATATATTCTGGAAGTTTCTCACTTTGTTTTAATTAATTAATTTTTTACAGTTATTTCTGTGTGTGTGTGTGTGTGTGTGTGTGTGCAGGGGGGCATGTGCCATGGCTGGTGTGTGGAAGTTTGAGGACAAACGACCAGAGTTCACAGTCTCATTTTAGCATGATGGTTCCAGGGATTTTAATTCAGCTGGTTAGGCTTGATGGCCCGTGTCTTTGCCGGGTGAACCACAGTTGTTTTATCCCTTGCTTGCTTGTTAAATCCAGCAGCATAGATTCTGCTCCTTTGCACTAAATCAAAGGCATGATTCCAAGATACTTATCTAGCTGATTAACCTTATCCGTCTCCATTACAGACAGTGGGAGTGTCTTTCCAGACAGAGCCTGTCAAACGTCCCTGCCATACAGACCCAGAAAGCACACGGCTGCCATAATTATGTCGAAGAGTGAAGATGTAGGTTGGTGCAGCATGATTAGGTGGTTAACAAGAAAAATAGGGGGTGTTTCTGCTCCAGAAGCACAATAACTTAGCCCAGCTGTGGAATAATGCCCATCAAAGGCGACTATTTCCTCGCCTGGATAAAGCATCTCTTTAGGGAGCAGCAAATGAGCACTGTGGGCAGCAGGAGAAGCTCCGTCTGAAAGAAGTCTATGAGAAGCAGGGTTGCTTTCTGCACCCCAGTCCCTCACCGCCCTACCTCACCTGCAGCTTGATGGACAGCTTCCCTGATCTCTGCTCTGGCCTCCAACCACCATGGGAAGCTCTCTGTTATCTTCCAGATCTTTGCTATGCCCTTCCTTTGCAGCTCTGAGAGTCACCCTTTCAACCTTCTAGAACAGAGATGGTTCTCAAGCTGTGGGGACCCGAAACCTAGTTGTGATCTTCCACCCTGTGTCTTTGGGTTTTTCTTTATGAACTTCTAATCCGCTATAAAAACTGGTTGGTAGTTGAAGTGAGGAGAAGGCAATGTTCTTGAGTTAGCCACAGAGATAAAAAAAATCCCTTATTACCACAATAGTACTCAAAGAGATCACATATGACCCCAATGGGTGGTAACTCAGTGTTTTCTAGGTAAAAATAAGTTTTAGTTTCCTGGTTCTGTGCATGACACCAAGTTATGGGCCCTGACTTTCCATCATAAATGTTGTTCTGAGAGTCTAGATAATCATAAGGAAAGAATGCAACAGTTTATACTGTTACAAGAAAATCCATCAATAATATTATTCTATCATCAAAATTGGCTATCAACTGTGCCTTTAAAGTATTTTTATTTTGAAAAGTCAAATGCTCAAATAACAATATAAAAATTTGCATGGATCATTTCCTAAGGTTGGCATGTTATCATGTTGGTTTGCTTTCCTTGTCCACAGCATAGATGTGACTGTCTGCCTGTTGTTTTCCCAATCCCCTCTTTGTTTTTCTCTCCTTTTATCTCTCCCTCTCCTGTGCTCCTGTGTCTATGGTTTGGTCCTTTGTATTGTTGACTTCTGTTTAGGCAGATCTAACCATCCATGGATATAAATATTTGGGGAAAATGTATCTGTACAGGTACAGACTTCTTTATTGTCATTGTTTCCTAAATAATCCAGTATAACAACAATTTACAGAGCAATATATATATATATATATATATATATATATATATATATATATATAGAGAGAGAGAGAGAGAGAGAGAGAGAGAGAGGTGATTTAAAGCATCTATAAGATACAGATAGGTCATATGCAAAAACAATTCCATTTCCTATAAGGGACAGAATGTTGTCAACGTTTTCCTTAAATATTTCTGAACAAATCCACAACCATGTGTTCTGCATAACTGCTGCATAGTGATCAGACCAAGAAACTTAATATTAACACAATATTATTATTTTGAATATAAACTCAAGTTTTGCTGATTGTCTCTATGTCTTGAACAGAAGTTAAGATTTTTGTTTAGTTTTTATTTAACATGGAAAAGTGTATTATGATCTTTTTGGCATTTATATTTTTGACAAACCCATGGTAATTCTTCACAATCTGATGACATCACACAGGAACTTAGTTAGGAATGAGTGAGTATACTTAAAATCTATAGACATGATTAGCTTCTCTAGATTACTATAGCTTGTGGCTTACATTTTGTAAAACTGATTCTTCTGTCTTCACTGTATTCTTTGACATACAAGTATATATATATATATATATATATATATATATATATATATATATATATATCAATTAGAAGAGAATAAATGAACCCAGGGCTTTGAGACAGTCTGTAGTAATTGGGGTCAATCCTATGATGTGGTTGGCAATCAATGCTCTATTACAAAACACAGATCCCAGACTCCAATTGGCAGGCAATCACCACTCAATCTATCACTCCTAAGAAGAAACACACCTAGAAATAAAACTCAGGGCAAACTACAAAGTTAAAATTGTACCAGCAAAGTGATTTTATCATCTAAAAATTTTTTAAGGTGGTTGTACCCTTTGAGAATAAAATTGCTGATTCTATACAGTAACCTAATTTTTATGAGATTTCCCCTTAGAGCTAAAATCCCAGTTATAATGTAGAAAAAGGATATTACTTATTAAAAATGCTCCGATATCAAAAGCACAGAAAGTGAGCTCTGTTTATGTACAGCATGCCTGTATCTACATCTGTAACTACATCTCCCTGCACCTTGCCACTGAGTATGCTCCTGTCGGACTGAAGTGCCTCTGCTCTCACATCATTGGAGTAAGGGTTTCCCCTTAATGATTTTGCTGTTGAAACAGAATGAAAGACAATCAAGAAACCAAGAGGGTCAGGAGCACAGGCAGCTGTGGCAAATGCTCATCCTCGGGACTCCTACAGGTTAACAGAACTGGAAACAGAAACTGCAATGTTGAGAATTGAATGTAAGTTATCTTTATATTTTTATAGTATCACCATATTATACTATGAGCCTTGAGACGTAATTTTCTTATATGTATATAATGTAATTAGAACTGGGGAGCTATTCCTATCCCGACAGTATTGGATGGTGAAGGGTTTCCCATGTCTTCAGGCATAGGTGCTATTGTGATGTTTTAAGCATTTCTACTTTCTTTAGCCCATTGTGCTATCTTAATGATGCTAATAAGTGGGTTATAGTTCTGTCCGGTTTCAGAAAGTTGCTGTCTGATGTGAGAGTAAACTGATTATAAGTAATCAGTACACCGTGTTGCTGCAGCTGCTGGTACTAATGCCAGAAACTCAATGATCAAAGTGTCTGTCAGATTAAGAGGACTGGAAGATCTCTCAATAATTTGTGCAGAATCCTAGATCAAAAGAGCGGAGGGCATTGCCACCCACAGCCATCACCCAGAGAGCATTATGATTCATTTGGGACCCAGACTTCAAGGAGATGCTCCACACAGCACACGCTTGTAGAATGTGTAATTTAACAGGCTACAGTGAGATGAAAAGGAAATTACAGAGTTGTACTGTAGCCCCAGGTAATCTTATTAATCTTTTTGACCTTTCCTTTTGCTATTGAATTGGTTATTTCTAATATGAAGATAGCATTATCATTCTTTATTGAAGGGGGAAGTAGGGAAAGCCCAGAGAGCAATGGAATGGCTTTAAACATGTGACATGTACTTATGGAGACAGTGTACTTGTACACAAGTAAATAATTCATTTGTTTACCTCATTCCTGCCCTTCGCTTTCTTATTGCAACAGAATTCTAGTCCTAACACAGGACTCTTATCTAGCAAATTTAGTGGTTTGGAGAAAAAATATTAAGTCATCAGTAATGTATTTTTAGTTTGTCTGAAAGGAAAAAACTAAAAATTCCATTTTCCCTAAGAGATTAGATGGGATGCAAAATCCTTGGAGGGCTTCAGATACTTTACAGAGGGGTCCATGACAGAAACCCCACATCTCCTTTAGGTTCCCCTCAGATGTTCTATCTTTTGGGAATCACTGGTCTTCCTGTCAGAGAAGTAGCATGTAATAGATTTCCCATCGTGTTTGACAGCTGAAGCTTTATGAAGATGTTCAAGGTAGCAAAGCTCCAAAAAGCTGCTTTCTGAGAAGGATGTGTGATTTATGGATTAGGAATAGGAAAAGGGACTAGAAGGAAACAACTGATTTTATTAAGTGTTTTTAAGTCTTTGTTAGGTTGGAAATTTCTTTGGTAATATTTATAAATGTATCTTTTTACCTTTATTATTCTCATTCTTTTCTCTCTTCCCCACCTGCTACATGATGCCACACTGGGCACTAGCAGTGAGAGCGAGCTTAAGTCCACACATAGTTTACAGGGATGGGGCTGAAGGTCACTGTATGGTGCCTGCTGTGCCTGGGGCCAGCACAGGAAAATGACATGGGTGAATGAGATTAAGAACCTGTCTAATCACCTGTTGCCTATAGGTGAGGAGATGGCTACATATAGATTTGGGTGGATTTTCCCCACAATAAAAATTATCAGAACATAGCCACGTCCATTTCTTTACATATTGCCTAGGGCTGCTTAGACTTCAAAAAGAAAGCTGAGCAGTGTGATAAATATTATATGGTTCCAGATGCCTAAAATTTCTTAATTTTTAGCTCATTTTTAATTGGCATAAAACTTTTAACAGGACATCTAAACTGCAAGGTGATGTAAATGGTTCATCAGTATTGTCGATAATTATAACATTGTATAGTAGACCATAATAAAAATATCCCTTTTCCTTATTATGGCATGACCAGTTAACATGTGATCTACTAGGCTTTTAAACAGAAAGACAGTGCCTCATGCCTTCAATCCCAACACAGGCAAATGGATCTCTGTGCATTCAAGGACAGCCTCATGTATAAAGTGAGTTCCAGGAAAGCCAAGACTCCACAGAGAAACCCTATCTTGAAAAACAAACAAATGAACTAAAATAAAAGACAAGAAAAGGTTTTTAAAGTGTATGTTTTTTTTTTTAATTGTTGACATGAGTTCAATGCTGCATGGCTGGTCTTTAGACATCATTCATTTTGCTTAGCTGGCCCCTCCCTTTCTCCTGCAGCAAACATTCTACTTCTTGATTCTATGAACCTGACTACTTTATATATTTCATGTAAGTGGGATCATGTAGTACAGTTGATTTTCTGTGACTGGCATATTTCAAATTATCTACATTATTTCTAATTGCAGGGTTTTCTTTCCAAGGCTGAATGATATCCCATGTTCTGTCATACTGCATTTTCTCGATCTCCTGATGGAGACTTAAAGTCATTTTCACACCTTGTTTATGATGAATAGTGCCACAATAGATGGAAAACACAATGTGATATTTCTTCATACCTGTCAGGAAGGCAATTATTAAAAAACAAATGTCAACAAGTGTTGACAAAGATATAGAGCAGCTGGAGTGCCTGTCTTCTGTTTTGGCCATGCACAAATGGTACAGCTGCCATGGAAAATAGTATGACAATCCTTCAAAAAATAAAAAAGTAGAACTACCATACAATCACTACCTCCCTAGTGTTTATCCAAAAGAATTTGAGAGTAATAGTTATTCAAAAGCAGACTCAACAATGCATCCTTTAACCTGTCATTTCTATACTATATCCCCCCTGTTTCTCTTCAGAAAGAGATCCCTGAATCTAATATCCTTTGTTTAGCTTTCTCCCTGACCATGACTAGTGACAGTTTGTAACCAATTTCCCAAATGATAACAAACACCCATAACTAGATCCCTAGCTGCTTTTTAGTTCAAAGTAAATTAGTAATCTGCCCTTTTACCCCATCATTCCCAAATCCCCCTTTTTCTTTTCAGAAAGAGATTCTTGAATCCAACCTTCCTTGCTTAGTTTACTTTCTTGCCATGACCAATAACAACTTGTAACCAAACCCCCTAAACAATGACAAGCATTCATAATCCACTGAATGACCAAAACTACCCACCCCAACTCTCTTAGGAATGTGGGTGCTGTGCTCTCTAGGCTGGCTCATGTTGTCTGAGGGTAATGGCATCTTTGAGGGGATCATGAGAATACTAGGATAATGGATAAGTCCTGGGAGAGGTAGTTATAACATTTGTTGTTTAATCTCTGTGCAATGGGAAAGTGCAAGGTTTATCTATAGTCATGGCTAGCATAGTCTGTGAGTCTGGACCATCCCAGCCAGCAGCCTTGATGCTCTTCTGGCTGCAGAAGTCTGAGGTAACCGTAACAGAGGCACTCAGAGGCTGGATCACTTGGACCACCCATTTTCATTGGTATTTATCTGGTCTCCTTGTTCTGAAAACACACAAACTTTCAAAGGCAACATACATATCTACATTAACACAAGTATGGACTGTGCTTTGTAGATAAGCCAGCCAAAAATGATTTTTTGCTTTATGTTTGAGCAGGTAAAATATACCTCACTTGTCTTGTAGTTTTTCTAGGTCTATTTCCTTATGTCTCTGTTTAATGTCATTCAAAAAATTAAAAATTAACAAAGTGCTATATAAGGTCCAAACTCCCGGTGATATAATACTTTCTATCCTTACACGGTTACTTTTTAAATATTACTTTAGTCTCTTTTTAAAGACTTTATTACTTTTAAACTATTTTTTCTATGTTTATTTACACCCATTTTTTTCTTTCCGAAGCATCTAAGGTCATTTTTTAAAGCATACTGTAACTTTTCAGAGGTTTTCTGTGTCTGGACCTGGCTTTACGAAGCATCTGTAGTGTTTTCTGACCTTGTGAGACAAATCTTAAACTGCCATGTCATCCACTGTCTCATAGATCAACTTAGCATATGGCACTGGCATCTGGCTCCAATCTGCTGGCAGCAGCCAGAAGCCACACCTCTGTATGCCAAACACCAGCTCATATGAGAAACCATAGGACTAGAAAGTCATATACAGCTCCTTGCTCAGAACATATTTTTTTAGCTTTCTCAGGCCCTTTGTTTGGTCCCAGCATTGACTATCATATGTAGTCTGATTTTTCTTTGGGCTGCCCACTCACAAAAAAACAACAGGAAACTTGTTATTAATTATGAAAACTTGGCCTATAGATTAGGTTAGTTTCTAGCTAGTTCTTATAACTTTTATTAACCTATTTATATTAATCTACATGCTGCCACATGGCTCATGTCCGCTACCTCTCCTCTTGCGTGTCTTGCTTGTTCCCCATTTCCTGGTGTCTTTCCTGCACCCAGATTCCTCTCCCCTTCTTCTCTCCCTGCCCAGAAGTTCCACCTAATCACTTCCTGCCTAGTTATTGGCCATGTAGCTCTTTACTAAAGCAACCAGAAGGCACCTTGTCTAAGACACACCTTCACAGAGTACAAAAAGATTGTGTTACAGCACATTCGCCCTCAGGTTGCATCATTTCTTGTTGAAGAGTGTTGTGGTCACTGTGCTTGGTAGTTTTCTGGGTGTGTCATGTTGTGAGTGATGTGATTTTTTTAAACCCCAGCTATTTGAAAAATAGGAGAAGATGTGTTTCTGGATAGATGAATATAACTCTCTTTTCTGGACAACTGCTATTGGGATATCTTGGTTAAACATGTTATTGTTTGTGGATACAATTATCCCCAATCAAATTATTCTTCCTTAAGTGATATTCAAAAATGTGCCAAGCTTTGAAATGGACTTTGGAGTCAATAATTCTCTTTGTCTTAGACAGACAAACAGACGACAGACAGACAGATAGATGTCTATATCTTTGTCTTTGTATTTACTCATGTTTTCTCCAAAATGCAAAGAAAGGTTTTCTGATGGAGTCTCTTTTGTGCTGCTGTGGAAAGAAGGAAGGTTGAGGTTGTGCAGTTTACTATTTATCCAAACTTTTCATGGCATTTTCAATTTCACTCTTGCTTTTTCAGATACAAGTTAAATCATTGATGGGATTCTATTATGATGCTCCTATGCAATTATGCTTGCTCCAGGCTATTACAGGAACTTGGGAACACTGTTTGAGAGGACCGAAGGACTGTAGAACACATCTATGCATTTTTAAAATGCTGGGGATGGGGGCATATCTCTGCTGGTAGAGTGCTTTATATGAAAGCACAAGGACTTGGATTTGGTCCTTGGCAACCATGTAAACAGCCAGGTATGGCGATGCTCATTTGTAATGCCAACACTAAGAAAGCAGAGACAGGGGAATCCTGGGGCTCATTTGCTAGCCAGCTTTGCCTAGAGAGTAAACTCTAGGTTTAGTGAGAGATCTTGTCTTAAAAAATAATGTGGAGTACAATCATGGAAGACACCTGAATTCAACCTCCAATCCATATATACATGCTCACACATGTGCACAAGCACCTTTACACAGGTGTGCTCAGGTACACACATACGCACACACAAAGAATACAAAGAAGTTTTTTTAATCTTAAAGTCTGAGTTTACTAGATAGTATATATTGCACCGTACATACAGTTCTTAGCTAGATGGCTGTAGTATGCTTAATAGTTCACGTGTATCAGTATTGCCATTATAGCATAAAATACAATATCCAGCAGCTTTAGTATTTTTGTATGTGTATGAATAGATAAGCTATGTATGCTTATAGGTGCATGAAGTCTTGTGCATATTGCACAGTACATGACAAAGCAATAAATCCACACTGAATTGTAAGACCTTGAAGTGGGAAGTTGCTTGTCAAGGTTGTTTCCTGATGCACCTGAGCTGGGAGGAACGGACTGTGTTGTCTTTGAATGCAGCTTATGAAAGCTGATTGTCCGAAACAAAAAATGAGAGACAGATTTCTTTCTATTTTTGCCTTTCATTCTTGATTTTTCCTTTGTACTATCTCTTTAAAGTTCATTAATACAAATTCCTTCTAACTGTTTTTATTGGTGTCTCCTTCAAAGGTGGCCTTGGAGCAGTTTAACAAACGCTCATGGTTCAGGAGACAAGTAGCTGGGATTCCTCACAAATACAATGTCCTTTGGGGTTAAGCCTTTATTTCTACCTGAACATTTCTCAGTAAGTTACAGTCAGCCTGTCCTTAGCAACAGTGAAGGCAGAAAGCCAACAAGTGAAAAGAAAACAATAGCCAGCCGGTCCAAACCAGAGGCCTATTGAAGAGTAACTGGAACACGAGCCAAATGGTGATGCCTTCTTTGTTTCTGATATTGTTACATCAACTTAGCCTCTTCCCCTTGTTTACCATGTTCCTCTCCCACTCCCACACTGTAAGGGAAACTATGCATTGATTATCTTTATATTCCTCACGAGAGAATCTACAGATGCAGACACAATGAGTATTTGTTGAATGGAAAATAATTAAGATGACTTTGAAACACGTTATCTGAGAAAGAGAGCATAAACAATGGATTCGGCTCTGTTTCAGTTTAACCGATGCTATCATGGATGGAAAACCATCACACAGCTTCAATAGGACTCTAAACCCCTCACATAGCTTGCTGCTTGTTATGTCTGTTTTGGAGAGCATACTTCCATCCCTTTGAGGGGCTAGAATCTCATCGGACCCAATATGTATGAACTTGGATTGAATTGCTCCTTAGACCCTCAGAAATGTTATATCAAACCTCACAAGATACTTAATAAGAGAGCTGCTTACTTTAGCTACTAGACTTCAGAAATATACCTGAACTTGAGTTTGCCTGACACTTGATGAGCTTGATCAGTGGCAGATGCTCCTGACAAGACCAGGAAAATATGGTATAATGTATTGCACTAGACACTTTTCTGAGTATTGAGAGTTCAGTTTGAGTCAGGGTACCATCCTCATGGCTGGAGGGACCTCTGAGTCATCACAGATGTCCCCAAAAGCAGTGTTTTAGGTAGACATCAAACTTAGACTATTTTCTACAGAACTCTAACCAACTAGCTGGACTTGAATAAACTTAGGTTAACGTGGTATATTCCTTGTGAGGTTTTTCACAGTATTCTTTCTCTAATCATTCTGAACCCAAGAACCAATCTGTTTGCATGACAATGGATGACATGACTCATGGAATCATATTTTGATCATCTTTTTATTTCTACCATATTCATATGTAAAGGACCAGAGGATCTTCACATCTGGAGAGGAACTAGACATCCAGTCCACATCTCAGGGAAAGGGAGGACTGACACAGGCTTTTATAGGCTGTCAATCAATCATATGCCAGCACATGCTTCACATACATCTAATCTTCATGGTAGCTTAGCATTTTTTTCCTTGTACACTTAGTATTTGCTTTGAGAATTAAAAGTATAGTGTGAGAAGTTGTGGCATAGCGGGTTTCAAGAGCTTCAGTCACCTTTCTCCCTCCCTCTCACCCTTCCCAGGAAGCTCCTCTCTTAGTTTGGGTTGCTAGCACACAATCACAGGCTTGGGGTCTTAGCAACACCAGCATTTATTTCTCACAGTTATAGAGTCTGGGATCCTGGGGTTAGGGTGCCAACGTCCTGGGGTACAGGTGACAGCACCCTTCTGTACTGTCTTTAGACCTTTCCTTGTATCCTCACACAGTCGGTGGAGTGTGTCTCTCACAAGGCACTACCCCACAATCCTGAGCACCTCTTAATGTTATATTGTCAGCTTTTCGACTTACTAATTTGAAAAGGTGATAAGAGATACAAACATTCGGTCAGCAATAACCCCACAGTACTAAAATCTTGTCAGATAGAAACATGAAATAATACGATATCCTCCTACCCATTTACAGGGGACACAGAGAGAGTACAAGCAAGCTATCACGAGGAAGCCATAGGCTGTACCTAGAATTGAGGAAATCCTGTACAGTAAATACTCCTGTTTGTGCAGCTCATAAATAACATGAAAATGAATGGGGGCTATTATGTAGGGAGACTTGAGAGACACATTAACCAGGTGCAGCCCACGGACCTTGGATCCTGACTCAAGAGCCAACTGCAAAAGAGAGAAGGAAAGAGGAAAGTGAGAACACAGGAACCTGCGGAGAAAGTGCCATCAGGAGCTGCGCTGGGTCATTTCAGTGTGAAGCTGTGACTTTCCCTCTATTTAAAATACTTAGGTGTCGGAAATATGTGCTTAGTCATGAGTTAAAGAAAACATGGGGTGCTTACACTAAAGGGATTTGTTTGCCTACTCTGTGTGATTGTGAGTTTTGTTTGTTTGTTGTTTTGTTTAAGAGTTTTAGTAGCCAGATTCCACCTCTCAGTTCTGTTCTGGAGCCTGACGTGGTAACAAAATTATCCATCTACATTTAATATGAGTCTATGTGAAAGCAACATCACATTCCCTTGAAATCAAAGATATAATATACCCTTGAGCTCAGGTGTGCTGGAAGCATTGTCCTCCCTTCCTGAGACCTAACCGCTGTTAGCTGTCCCCTGCTCTGTGTCAAGTTCCAAGGTCACCTGACGTGTCTCCTTCCGAGGCATCCCTTTAAAGCAAAGCAAGGGACCCTCTGTTCTAAAGTGAGGTCAGGAGCTCAAGGGTGCAGAACCCATCGCTAAACTGTTTTCAGACAGTTTTGAAGGAGCTTCCTAGAGTATGTGCAGGAGAAATGTAGGAATTCCTGGTTCATTTACCTAGAGGCTGCCTGCAGATCCTGGGGAACCTCATTTCCTTCTCAACACAGGTAACCTCATTTCCTTCTCAACACCGCTTTGGAGGAGAGCCTGGAGAGAGACAGGAAAGAAATGGCTCATATCCTGCTGTCTGTTTCTTAGAGAAGGCCTGCCGACAGGCCAGCTCCTTTATGAAATTCAAAGGGCAATCAGAGTCCAGGGCAGTTAGACAAAGCTTCCTACGGCTGCCACATTTTAAGCAGAAAACAGAACTTCTTTTTTCTTGTCAATGTGAAGAAAGGGAGCATCCAGTTCATATACTAAAGCAACCTTCAGGTTCTCATAAGTTTGCCGTTTCTCAGTCTTGAGTGTGCACACAAGTATTTTTAGAATGCTAATAATAATGCACAAATAATTTTAAAATGCATATGGCAGGGCTGTAGAGAAGGTTCAACAGAGAAGAGGCACTTGCTGCCAAACCAGCTTGAGCTGGATCCCTGGGACCCACGTGACTGAAGGAGAGAATCAGCTACAGTAGGTTGTTTTCTGGCCTGCACAAACACACCATGGCCTGTGAGCACACACACACACAATAAAAGATTAAAAATGTATATTATGACACAATGGGTCTGGGATGAGGCCAGGAATTCTGTTCTTCTAACAGACTTGTGGAAGGTACCCTGTGGCCAGCCCACAGTTCATACTTTGAGTTTAAGATCACATGGTTTGGTCACGTTTAGATGTGGAATCAAATTTCTCTTCCTGATCCCCTCTTTAGGGCTAGGACGTTTGTATTTATATCATTTGCGGAAAATGCATCTGTTAATCTTCATGAGTGTAATATGAGAAGAAATCTAATGATGATACCTGATAAATGCATGGCTACTGTTCAGAACCACATGGTGAGCCAGCAGAGGGGACTGGAGGAGGAAGGGCAGCCAGGGATTGCAAAAGAACACTTTCTAAACCCTGGGCTGTTTCTCATGTTTCCACGTGGAGCCTTTCAAGTGTTGGCAGGTGAGGGCTATGGTCTCTGTATAAGAAAGACCTAGAAGCACCAGCTTAGAGCCATCCAAAGAAAAATGGGAAACTGCAGAAAACATGACCCAGTTTCTTCAAAAATAAATGCTGGAGAGGAAATGAGGGAGGGGCCGGAACTCTCACAGATGAAGAGATCTAAGGGCCATAAGAAACAATGCTGTGTGGGCTAAACAGATCTTCTGGGAAGCACTTGGTGGCCTGGAGCATTGGTATTAAATAACTGTTGCCAATTGTTCTCTCTTGGTATTGCAGGCAGGTGACAGAGCCATTATCTGTAGAGATCAAACAGTAAAATTATGTCCTGTTTTCATTTGCCTGAAAACACACACACACACACACACAATGATGAAAGGGGAGAAGGAGCAGAAGGAACAAGAATGGCAGAAGGCTAATACACATCATTCCTAAGCCTCCATGTTTTAAAGCTTAAATTTTAGAATTAAAAACTTCATATAATATTTTATTCTGGCATCAAAGATCCCAATGCATGTTGCATAGCTTCTCCTAATGTAAGATTCTATGTCACTGAGACACAAAGATCAACACCTGGAAATTAGCAATAATATAACATGTTAAGTGAATCAGAAATTCTATTCTAATTACACCTACTCCCTCAACGAATGTCATTCCCCCCACCCCAGGAACCAAATAAGGGGCTCATCTTGAATTTGTTTTCATATCTTCTTATTCCCCTCTGGTCTGTGATTATTACCAGGGGCCCCCACCCCATTTCTCATGCTCCTGACACATGCTCATTTGTTATAGTATAGAAAGTTCTTCAGTTTGGGTTTGTCCTTGGTTTGGTCACAATTTGAACTCAGGTGTGTTTATATTTTCAATATGCTGTTCCCTCTCTGGGTATGCTTGAAATTTTCCACAGTAGAAGTAAGAACAACTTTGAAGTTCAGGCATGAACGAGGTTACATGACTTTCTTAAACTGAATAATTCTTGAATGAGAAGAGCTGATATAAGAATTCAGACTCCTCCGAGTAAAGAGAGGTCAGTCAGCATCCTTTATATTACAAAAAGTGTGATGTAAAACAATCTTTAGATGGGAGACTGGTCACATGGAGAAGCAGAGCCCTGTAGACATTTCACTGCTCTGAACACAGCTGATAATCTAGTCCCAGTTTATGGGTGCTTTCCAGTAATGAGTATATTCAGTCAAAGCTGAATTTTGTCTTGCATGGTCCCTTAGTTAGGAATGATCTACTTTGAATGCTCACACAAAATTCACACAGCTAAGCAAAAATAAATATTGAGTGTCTGGTGACAGAGAAGGTCACAGAATTTTGAGTTACAATGGCAGGCTTATCTTGGGAAATAAATTGAGAAAAATAAAACCATTGGTATTCCTTCCTTTATACATTTATCCTTAGGTCTCTTTCTCTGGCTGGAGACACAAGAAACAGAGATTCTTCTCAAATTATTTTGGTGTGTGTGTGTGTGCTTCACCCTAAGGAACAATCATCTATATATATAGCAGGCTTTCTTTTGGACCACAAACCAGCTCTCAAATCATGACATAACTAATCATTATTATGCTTGGCCTTAACTTATAACCTAAATTAACCTGATTCTCTTCATTTACATTTTGCCTCAGGGCTTTTTACCTTTCTTTTATTCTGGATGTCTTACTCCATGTCTGACTAACTGGTGGCTGCCTGGCTGCCTGGCCCCGTGAGTCTCCCTCACTTTCTCCCTCATTCTGTTCTTTCTCTCATCCTCTCCTTTCTCTCTCCGCCTCCTACTTACTCTCTCTGCCAACCAGCCCTGCTTTTCCTCCTCTGCCTAGCTATTGGCCATTTAACTTTCTATTAGACCAATCAGGTACCTTAGGCAGGCAAAGCAACACATCTTTAAATTGTTAAACAAATGCAGTATAAACAAATGTAACACATCTTTACATTGTTAACAAGTGCAGCATAAAAAATGTTTACAAGCTGGGTGGTGGTGGCGCACACCTTTAAACCCAGCACTCGGGAAGCAGAGGCAGGTGGATCTCTGTGAGTTCAAGGCCAGCCTGGTCTACAGAGCTAGTTCCAGGACAGGAACCAAAGCCACAGAGAAACCCTGTCTTGAAACAACAACAACAACAAAAATGTTACACAATTTTACATACTTAAAATAATATTCCACAACATAAACAAATGTATCACATTTTTAAATAGTTAAAGAAATATTTTATTCTACAACATATCTGCCTGACCTTTAGGGATATAACCTCAGGTATAGGAATATCTAAGTAATTTCAACTTCTGGTCATCTTCTCCCACACTATGTATTATGCAAACTAATTTTGTGAATCTCGTGAGTGAAATAGTTATTCTAGTCAAATAAGCTATGGCTATGGGGAAGTAGAACATATTGTTCCCATAGTACTGGCTGTCTACTTCCTCAGTTGTAGCTCTGGGGAGGTGGTTGGCTCGGACTTAGCTGAAAAGCTGACAAGCAATCTCCTGCATCACTCATAATCAGCAGTTGTTGGCAGGTTCTATACCTACTTTGTTGATTATGAATCTCCAGGACCTGTCCTGATACATGATTCAAGGTTTTCACATACCAATGATAAGAACAGCAAAGTAAAAACAATTAGCCATGTCTGGAGAGAAGAACGCAACATCAAAGTCTTCAAAAAAAAAAGAGGTCATATCTGGAACTTGAAGGTCATGTTTAAAGGTGCGACTCTTTGTAGGTCAGGTCCTACTGTGTAAGTGGAAGGCTCCATAGTTCATTTCCATCTAAGCTCTCTAGATGAAGTTGTGAGTCTTATGACTTGGTTAACCCATGATCAAAGTATTTCAAAATCAATCCCATTGGCTATGACTTTTTTTTAACGTCATAAAAATACTAATTTTGTTCATTTACCAGATACTCTTGGATGATATCCCTGTATTGTCCAGTTTACGGGTGCTACATTGTAGGCTTTCGCCCTGAGGACCTGTCCCCTATCTTCTCAACACCTTCCATGGGCAGTGCCCTTTCCTACCCCATTGATGTTAGGCTTGCTCCTGTGACTTGCTTTGGTCATTGGAACATAAGCAGGCATGGTGTTCTTACCATTGAGAACGAGTTTGCAAGATCACTGGGGAGATGGACAGCATCTTTACCCACCTATATTTACACTGTGAGCTGTTAAAAGTTCTTCTATAATCAAGTGTTTTGTTTTGTTTCTTAAATCAATCTTCCTGGTCCTAGAGAAGCAGAAACAGGGAAAGTCATGCAAAGGAAAGGAGAAAATGTGTCCGCGTTCGTCGTTGTAGGAGTCAAGAGTGTTTGCTGTGATTCTTTCACTGTATTGCACAGAATTCAGTTTAACCACTAAGTTGTTGAATTTCTGGGTGGAGAGTCACTTGGTGGATTATCTGGAGGGCTGGGTGGAGGGGGATGTGTGTCTATAGACACTGAGTGCTCCCATTGCCAACCTAAGCACACCCGGGAGCCTCAGTGTTGAAAGAAGCAACAGGAGAGAAGCACAGCTTGACGTATCCTAGAACAATGCAGTGACCACACCTTTCTTCCGATGCCACACACACAGGACACCAGCAAAGGCCTGAACAAGTGAGATCATAGTTTAAACTGGGCTTGCCTTCGTACTAGCCACTGGCCATCTGGAGCACACAATAAGGGGAAATCCACTAGAAGGAAACATCAGAGATGTCCAAACACTGTAACTTGAGGTTGGAAAGTTGAAAGGAGGACAGCAGAACCAGTTCCTACTTGGAGTGGACTTTGTTTACTCTGCTTGTTTGAAACCAGAGCCAATGACCCTAATGGTTTGGACTAGTACTAAGGGCTCTTTTGTTTTTGTCCTATGGGGCACTTGATCTTGGCGAATTTTCTGCAAATGAGTTTTTACTGGTAGAGCAGGCAGGACTTTCTTCTTGAGTTTTAAGAACCTTCAGGATTAATGGGGAGTCATTTCTGAAATGATAGCTTCCCTCCACACTGCCTAGGGCAGAAGGGAGGAAAGACATTAATTTAAAGCTACTTCCAGAGTCCCGGAGGCTAGGAAGTTAGAATGATTATCATACCTTGGCATAGGGGAGAGGTGTGAGTTAAGGCATGCGGGTAAATAAACAACAAAAGCAATGACATATTTTAACATAAAGCCGTGCTTTACTCAGGGAGGAAGATACATACTCCAGGTGCAACAATTTTATTTCAATAACGACATTATCAGCAGGAGTGATGTCCTTGTCCATCTCCCTCAGACACAGAGTGGCACTGAGTGCCTTCCGCAGTCTGAGCGCCGTCCACCTCAGGTGGAGGGCCCTCTTCAAGATTTTATCCTTCGTTGTCGTTGGCGCCTAGAGAGCCTGAGGACTCAGGATGCTGTCAGTCTCCTACTTGTGATGAGAGGATGCTGACCATGTCCTGAGTGTCTGTACTTGCAAATAGAGCTGGGATTAGGATCTCATCTTGGCATGGCTGTAGAGCCCAAGCCCCAGTCCTTGTTCAGATTCTTCATGGGCAAACCAGGAGTGGAATCAGTGATACAATGGAGCATTTCTTTCAGATATTCCTCAAGCCTGAGGCAGAGAGCACTGCTGTGGTTGAAACCAGTATGGGAGCCAGGGTTCTGAGCTCTTTGTCACCCCAAGGAGACCTGTACTGTCTTGTATTACAATCCTGCAAATGACCATCTTCCCTAACAATCCACACCCTCTCCAGGATGGGGGCAGCGTCTCAGCTCCTACAACCAAAGCCAGCAGCTTTTCAAAGAGCAAGCTCAGCAGTGAGGAAAGATGGTTGTATTTGTTCATTTAGAGGCAGCTTCACTTCAGCAAAGGTAGACATGGTTCAGCCAGGCTTCAATGCCAAAGGTTTCTGTTAGTCTCCCTCTGTGGACTAAATTTTCTACAGTGTGCTCTAGAAACTAGGCCCTGAATGACATCTGAACAGGCCAGAAAAAGATCTCTGTATTTTCTAGAACTATTTACTGAGTACTTTCTGGAAAGAGTGCTTAGTCCCACAATATCTCCATGAATGCAACCAGCCCCAGCAGAGCCGTAGCCAAGTGGACCAAAGATAGTTGAGCTTAAATTCTGCAGAATCAATTTTATAATGTGTTATCATCGAAACAACAGAGATAGGCACAGTCAAAGATCTTCTGACCTCAGTGGTTCTATGTGGGTCACGATACTACACCCCTCACCTAGAGATGCCTCTTCTAACAGCCTCTTCGAACTTGTAGAAACATAGACACAGATAAAGGAGTAAGCGTAGCCTTTCCGTTATCACTTGAATAAAGATGCTGCACTTAATATTCAAGCAGTGCTAGTGTGTGTTTCTCCACGAAATTAGTCTCTGGGCATACATTTGGCTTCTCGCGATTCCTTTGCTGACTTTTCCTGCCTCGGGCACGCTTCTCATCCTTTGAAACACTGTTCAGAGGAAACCCAGTTGGTCTCAGAGCCGCAGCAGCTCAGCACAGTCAACAGGCTGATTTTTTTTATTAGGTCACCTGTAGCTGCCCACACACGTCTCACACCACAAACAAACCACGCCCTTCTTTAGAAAAAGATCAGGCCACAGTGGACATGAAAATCAGAAGAATTAATTGAACACTTACCTTAGGCGCATATAGCTCCACCAGTTTCACCCTGATTAATTACAACTTCCAGATTAATTCTTATCTAGTTTTGCAAACAAAGCGTAAGAAATCAAGATGTCTGGCCAGACAGATTTCTGACTTCACAGAGTATGGCTTCCAACTCTAGCCCTTAATCTTGCCAGGGATTTCTCACAAAGCATCCCCAGGGAATCAATGGGCAGAATTCAAGGGACACTTGTATAAAACTGAAAAGCCCAGCATCGTGTAGTGATTTCTAACTGAATTGGTGCCTGTCCTTTGGTTAAAGGATGCATTTAACAAACTGGCTGTGACTTCATCATCAGTAAACACCACAGATGTATTTTCTTTTTGTGTGACAGTTGTGGTCGTACTGTTTAAATATGGTTTATATGGTTTATATCCTTCATAACCTAATAATTGTTGAAGTTATTACTCACCTTGGAGGCTGTTGTTTCAAGCATCAACAAGGAGCATGTCTTTAAATTATGCATTCTAATTCTATGTCAGTGGGTTGTTTTGTTTTGGTAATATATATTTTTTGGTTTTGTGCATATAAACCACGATTCTTCCACAACATGGATTAAGCTCAAATGTCACATTAAAGGAAAGAACCGTGTCACAAAGGACCGTGATATTTATACCACTTTCTTGATGAAGCTTCCAGAACAAGCAAATCTATAGAAATTAGTGTCTGCCAATGCCTGGGAGAGGAGAAGTTTCCCTGTGGCGGAAGTGGGGATAGGAGGATCGGGGCTGAAGAAGATGTTCTCCAGCTGGATTCTGGTGATCTAGTCTGCAGATGTACTAAAGACTTTCAGATTGTGCACTTTGAGTGAGACTGGTAACACTAAAGTTACCTAAAATACGGCTGTTCAAAGCAAGCACCATGATATTCCAGAGCAGTCAGAACTTCACAGACACACAGAAGCCATACCTAGAGCTGTACCCAATAAATACCTGGAAAAGTTCTATTAAAATCTCTAAAAGCGCTTGGCTTGGGGATATATGCCTTTAATCACAACACAGAGGCAGGTGAATCTCTGAATTGGAGGCCAGTCTGGCCTACATAGAATATAGGCCAGCCAAGGTCACACAGTAAGATCCTGTCTTATATATGTGTGTGTGTGTGTGTGTACATATATGTATAGACATATGTTTTATATATATATATATATATATATATATATATATATATATTAAGTAACTACTCTCGCCAGTTTAAGTGAAATTCTATCATGAATTAAGTGATACAGTGAAACTGATAGAAAGAGAAATAAATAATAAGGAAAATTTCCTGAAATCCATCAAGAAAAAGAAACAACACAGCAATAGCCTGGACTCTGGTTCCTGCTCCTCATTCTGGGGTCACAGTTCTTCTCACAGGTCCCATGAAGCTGCTGCTCCTTAGGATATTGAAGAGTAGCAAACAGGGACCAGCTTTCTGTTTAGGGCTCATCTAGACCACAAGATGCGTCGGTGCTGAGTCAGGGCAAGATAATCTTTCTCCACCTCCTTCTGGAACCTCCACCTTTGCCAGCAAAGACGGTTTTGTGTGTGTGTGTGTGTGTGTGTGTGTGTGTTTGTTCTGTTTTTTTGTTTATTTGTTTGTTTTGTGGATGGCTCTTTAGGTTAGTGGTCCACCTTGAAAGAGAAAGATGTTTTCTTGCTGGCTTTCTACCACATAAAAACTCATGGGAGGTCCTCCCTGCCTTCCTCCATACCCTGCAACTCCAGAAAGACTTAATCCAAAGACAGACTCAGTCTTCCAGGAAATGAATGACAACGACAGCAGCCTGTCCTCCTGTAGCCCGCCATGGCGCCCTTCAGGTCAGCTTTACTGGATACTTGGTGCCCTGACCATGGTGGTCTTTGGCCGCTTCGGGGAAGTTTCTATATATACTCACAGTTTCCTATCTCATGCACCTGCTACTGTATTGGGTAGAGGGCTTCCTGGTACAAAGGTGGGCAGCTGGCCCTTGATGAACGAGGGATTTAATGAGCCTGGGTACAATTTACGACCAGTAAATATTTGGACTTGGACTGGGAACCATTTCGGCTGTGTTCCCAGGGGACTGAGCATCAAGCAGCCAGTCAGTAGTGTGCTCATTAACTGTCTGTCACCTTCCCTCCATGCCTTGACTCAGCACACGCCCCCTCACTTATGCTTGCTCAGATCACCTCCAAAACAAACTCTTTCAGATACAAATTCCTGTCTCTGGGCTTGAGCTAGAGAAACCTCAATTTAAGTAAGTATGCATGAACCATGTGTACCTAGACCCAAGGAAAACAGATCTTTAAGTTTGGGGTATAACAGAGTTCCAATCAAGTAACAAGCCCCCAATACAACTGGGATGTAGGCTCCATAGTCCATTAATTCTGCCACTCTCCAAACATTTGGGAGACACCTGTTTGTTAACTATGAATGTACATTGAGATCTCTAGAAACATCACAGTTTCAGTTGGTGAGCACTCAATACATAATTTTAAATTGCCAAACATTAGTTCAGGCCAAGTCTAAAACATGGAGTTGATAACAGGCAGGTAATAAAACTCTTCTTTTCTCTTGCAAATCAAAAGCAGCTCAAAGGGTAATAAATAGTTACCAAACCTTGGTCAAACCACGGTCTAGTTGGTTATTGGCTTAGTCTTTGTTCTGTAAGGTAGCTCCAGAGAAGTTGTCCTCACTGTCAATACTGGCAAGGGCAGTTTAGTAGCCACAAGAGGGTTGTTGCTGCTTGGGTGCCTCACCCAGCATGGCTCCAGAGACAGACCTATGTTATGCCCAGTCCCTGAAGACCCCAAAGACCACCACGGAGACCAACTCACTGAAATGTAAAAGCAAGGTTTATCGTGTACATGTTTTCAAGCCAGCAGGAACCTCGTCAGCACAGCAGCGAGAGGAGGTACCCACCCTTCTAGAGGGCATTATTTAAAGGCAAAAATCAGAAAAGTTACATTATCAGAGTATGGAGTGACAGGTTCAATCCTGATTGACTCATGTCTAGGGATTTTTCACAAATTTTATTTTTGAACCTCGCCTGTTGCTTGTCAAGTTTTCTTATCAGCTGACCTTCAGGTGGGGACGTTCTGTGGTTACCTGTACTTTCCAGATGGCTACCCCTAGCCATTTCTGAGGACTGGCATGTTTTACCGGAACTGTCTTACACAAGACACAAGATGGAAGGCAGAGGACAAAATGGAGGAACTTTGGTTCTTCACTGAAAGGGGCAGGAGGTAATGAAGAAATGACACAGACACAGGAGCACAGACAGAAAGTCTGGGATCCGGGGGACTGAGCTCTTTGGTGGAGCAGCCACAGTATGGCAGACACTCGGTGTGTTTATTCTACAGAGTTGAACATGGAGGTGGGTTTATGATATATAACTGATTCAAGGAGTCAGCTTTACCTAGCCTCAGTAGGAGCAGTCTCTAGAAGAATGATCTTTAGGTCATAAACAGCCGGGAGGAGAAGGCTATGGTGGATATTCCTGTGAATACTGCTATCAAATGCTATTAACTCAGACCCCCAAGGAGAAAGGCTTTGTTATCCCTAGGAGCATCACCTGGGAAAGGCTTTGCCATTCAGGGGGCTGAGGCAGTGGAGTCCTTGACATTGCCATGCATGTCAACAGCACACCTTCATAGGAATTTCATTCCCATTTGTGGTGGAGGGAGGAAGGGTTTTCAGGTCTCCATGGTGGAGTAGTTGCTCCTACTTAGGAGGTTTTCTCAGCATCCAGTGGCCCGGCTCCCAGGCTGCACTGCTCCTATAAGACAGGGTGACCACAGGTTTAGGACAAGAACTGGAGACTTCCAGGTGCCTCTCTGGGTATCTGAAACAGGATGTCGTAAAGCACCATACCCTAGTGACCCTTAGCCTAGTGCCTTCCATCCTAAAGAGATGAGGTAGGCTAGCTGAACTTAAGGCTGGGCAGTTGTGTATCACCAGCTTTGAGACGGGCACTCCTTATGGGATTAACTGGCTTGCATGCAGAGTTATACAGGAATCAGCCTTAAAGTTTTTGGACAAAAAAAAAATATAAAGATAGTCGAAAAATGAGGTCAAGGATGCCACGGTTCTGTTCTGCTTTTAGCTATTCAAGGGGAGTCTCCAGGTCCAAGTGAAGAGTCAGTAGAAGCAGATTCTAAGTCTTTGTCACATAAATGTCTTAATGGGACAGGCTTCCTGAGAATACTGGCTGAAGATCAGTTTTGCTCACAAGGGACTTCAGAGAATTGACCTTTGTGTTTGCTCAGTGGGGCCTTTTTTTTTTTTTTTTGATGCACGTTCTTCCTTTAGGCCCCAGGATAGAGACAGGGGTAGGTCAGACACAGAGAGAGAGGTGGGACGGCACCAATGTCCCTGCCATCCACTCAACTGGAAGCTCCTAAGATTCAGCGCCAGAGGACAACTGCGCCTCCTTTTCTGAATCCAATGTAAGAGGCTGGGAAAATCTGTATTTTGGAGACTGATGGGAGCTCAGGCAGGGAGTCCAACTCCACAGCTTTGCTCTTATGGGAGTAATCTGGGAATAGCAACTTGGATCTTCCTGGGAAGCTTGTTAGGAAAGCAGGAACTTGGATCTTGCCCAGCCCTGCTGAGTAGGGACTTGGACTTGGGAGGATGTCAAGGCTTCCTTTCAGAAACTCTGCTTTAGGAAGCGACCCCTTAGGGCCTCTGACTCCTCTGTTGCCAGTGTGGGCTTGTGTCCCTCTCCCTTGCAGATCTTTTACTGCCAGGATTTGGAAAGAACACATCTTGGTTTTTTTGTTTGTGTGTGTGTGTGTGTGTGTGTGTGTGTGTGTGTATGTGTGTATAACTCCAAGGCTATCCCCACAAAGAACCCAAAGCAGTTCAGATAAAGCCTAGGACTTCTTCAGTCTTGTTTTATCTTAGCAGCTCATATAAATTTTATATTTAATTCCATAACAGACTGACATTTACCTTAAACTGAAACTATTTGCTTTCACCTCTAAAACCTTTGAAACAAACAGACTCTTCAAGGAGATACAGCAGGTGTCCACCCTTGCTGCCCATGCCGTCTACTTTGGCTAGGATAAGGGTCCTCTGAAGTACATGTGTTTAAAGGCTTGGTCATCAGCCTATCATGCTGTGGAACCTTTAAGAGATTTAGGTCACTGGGATGTTTTCTTCAAGGAGGCATTGGGACCCCACCTTCTCCTGCTTCACTTCCTGGCAATGATTAGGTGAACAGCTTATTCCATAATACTCTCGCCACTGTTTTATCTTGTCAAGCTCTCAAAGCAGCAAGGCCAGTAAACCATGGATTGAAACCACCAAAACACGGAGCTAAGGCAAACCTCTCCCTTTTAAAGTTAATTATCTCATGTATGTTGTTATAGTCCTAGAACCCTGATCCTGATAAGTGCCCATTTTCTAGCATTTCATGCACACACTACAACAGATGTAAAATGAGTTGACCAGCTAATAATTTAACAGGGAAATGACTGGAAATTGCAGGCTCCAGTTATTAGGGAAAACACAGGTATTCACAAATTGGATTAGAATAGGAGAGCTTTCTTTGGATGTTTAATACTAGCTAACGGTCACAAATTAGAACAAAAACTTATGGGAGGTACTCTCCAGAAACAGGAGAGATTTACATTAGCTCCATAAATTTCTTTCTCTGAAGTCAGTAACACTCTTATATTTGTTTCCCTATAGGCAGAGCCCTGAAGCAAGTATTTGAGTATGTTTGTCTTATGATTTTTGGTTTTTTTTGGGGGGGGGGCGGTGTTTTGAAAGAAAGCACAATGGGGCGGTGAGTTGGGCAAGAATATATGGCTTCAGTAATGTCTGTCTGTAGCTTGAATCCCAGAGCATGCTGAAGCATGACTCATACCACTGAGCTGCCTCACTTGAGGTAAGAGCCCAGGCTGTGTCTTTACACAGTCCAGTCCCTGACTGAGCTGCTTGCCGAGGGGAGGCCAGTCAAGGTCTGATTATGGGAGCAGCGGTCTAGGGGAAGGGATTTTTTTTTCTTGCTCCATAGCAACTTAGCAAGGGAAACTTGTAGGAGAGGGGGTGGGGGAAGGAAATGGTAATAATAGTGTCCACCTCGACTTCCATGATGGCATGGAACTAACTTTACATTTCTGCTTTGCTCCCGTGTGGCTCAGAGGTCGGTCATGTCCTTCTTGCTCTGTCCCTTCAGTTCACGTTACCCACTGTGGAGTGATTGCGCTATGTTTAAGAAAATGAGTGCTTGGCTGATTTTGCCATTGTGTTTCTGTCCTAGAGTATACAGGGTATACTTATACAAGCTAAGGTGGCTGCAGGAACACTGGGCACAAAAACCTCCTGGGTTCACAGCAGCTCAAGCAACTGGTCCCTGAGACATCATTGTGTACCACATGGTGACATGTTAGCAGCAACTTCTTTGTCTTTGTACTGTTGGTAATTGCCACCAAGCTAGATAGCATCCAGGTGACATTCCTAAAGTGGCTCCCTTCCTTCCCATTTTGGCTTTCCATTGCGAACTTGCCCTGGACACACCCATCAGGTCAGGCTGCTTTTTCCTGAACACCAAGTCCCAAGAAAATAACGAGGGCAGCCCCGGCCTTATCGTTCTCCTTGATTACCGAAGCAGCTGCCAGAATGCTGAAGCTGCCTTGGCGGGCATCCATAGAGAGGAGGTGGGTACACCGAACCCTCACCGTGAAACCACTGCCATTACCAGGGGGGGAGACATCCTGAAGCTTCAAGTGGCTTTCAGACGTGGAGATTATGATTCTTTTTGTAATCACCTTAAATGACCTGGTGCTGGGAAGGTGGCCTGCTTTGAGTGAGTCTGCACAAAGCCTGGAAACGCTTTTACCACTGCACAAATTAATCAGGATGCTTAAGTCAGAGTGAACAGGAGGCAGCATGCTGTTTTGTTTTGTTTTGTTTTTTTAACTCCTTTTTTCTTCTTCTTCAACTTTCCTATCGTCTGTTTTCTTCCCTCGCCAGGCTAGCATTGCAGAATGACTTTCCACGTTGTGTGAATAGAAGGCAGGGGCAAAATCCTTTGAGCGGGTTCTGAAACTAAGCCCGAGAATTTGCAGTGCATGACTCTCCATGCAGCTCTTTTATGTTATCGTCTCAATTCGTACTGCCGTCATCTGGAGATCACACACCAAGAGCATCCTTTAAAAATAAGAGCCCCGACCGCTCCCCGTCCTCTGCAGTGTTGACTAGTACCATGAGACTGCCGGAGTTCTGGGAAGTTTTTTTTTGACTTTTCATGGGCATCCCTGGGTCCCAAGTTGCTTCTCTGAGAGCAAATGATTGCTATGCTTGAGTTGTCTCTCAGGTTGTTCCTGAACGGAAAAACAGAAAGACAGGAAGAAGGTTTGCTGTAGAGATGAGGGAGGGCATGTCCAGAGGCATAGATGGTGGAATCTAGGAAAGTTCGCAGTGGACGTGGCTAGACTCAGCTGGGCCATGAGAACAGAGAGGGGGAGGAGGGAAGCAAGAGAACAGAGGCTGACTCAGAGAGGTGGCCTGGGCCAAGAGACTGACCAAGAGGCAAAATGGCCCAAATGACTAGATTATATATATATATATATGTATATATATATATATATATATATATATATATATATATATATATATATATAAAAGCAGTTATGGGAAAGGCAGCCTAGGACCTGGGCAGGAGAGTTCAGGGTAGAGGGCTGGGTACGCCAGCCAGGAGGATCTTGTAACAGGTAAGGACTGAGGGATGCCAGCCGAACCTGGCAGCCAGAGTCTGTTTTGATATGTTAGTAGGCATCTCAGCCATTTGTCCTGGGTTTAAGCCCTATCAGTCCCATCGTAATTACAATATGCAGCAATAATGTGGTATGTGGAGTCTTGGTTGTTTTTTTACTTTTATTCTTTTTACTCTTTGGGGCTCTTTACTCTTTGTTCTTTTGTTCTTTGGAGGGCCCACCAACCAGCTCCCAAATAAATCACAGGGAGGCTTAAACTTTCTTATAAATGCCCAGCTTTAGCTTGGCTTGTTTCTTGCTAGTTTTTCTTAAATTATCCTGACTACCCTTTTCCTCTGGGCTTTTTCCTTTTCTTCTGTATGTCTTACTTTCACTCTCGCTCAGTGGCTTGCTGTGTAGCTGGGTGGCTGGCCCCTCTCCCGACATCCTCCTCTCTTTGTTCTCTTGCTCCTTCTCTTTCAGATTTCTTCTATTTACACTCTCTGCCTGACATCCCTGCCTGTCCTTTTTCCTGCCTCGCTATTGGCTATTCAGCTCTGTATTAGACGATCAGGTGTTTTAGACAAGCAAAGTAACACAGCTTCACAGAGTTAAACACATGCAGCATAAACAAAAGCAGAACACCTTAAAATAATATTCTGCAACAGGGGAGGGTTGTCTATGTTGCTGTCTTCAAAGGTGTTGTTTTTCCCTATCCCTAACAGATGTCTATCCTTATTTACAGTAGTCAAAAGTACTCTTTTTATTGGTATCAAGATCCAGACGGACAAGTCAATTATTTAATTTCTCTAAAGGGAGTTGAGGGGTCTGGGGATTTAACTCAGAGTGGAGTCCTTGCCTAACATTCACAAAGCCCCTGGTTCCACCCCCAGCATCACAAAAACTGGCCATGAGAGCATACACTAATCCCAGCACCCAGAAGTAGAGGCCGGAGGAAGTTTGAAGGACATTCTTGGCTGCATAGTGAATTTGAGGCCAACCTGAAATCAACACACACACACAGAGTGAGAGACAGAGACACACACACACAAAGACAGAGAGAAACAGAGAGACAGAAAGACAGAGACAGACAAAGAGAGACATATGAAAGAGACAGAGAACACACTGAAGGAGATAAACAGTCCACTTTAACTCAGTGTTTTAGAAAGATCACCTCACTGTGTCCTCTGGCCTGAGGAAATATCACTTTCCCAAGTGTCCTCAGGGAAGCCCTTTTATACCTCATTTCCTGAAGGGAACAGTGTGTCTAAGGGGGTTTCCTTCCCCCTCTGTTGGAGCAGTGATGACAGTAACCTCGGTAACCTGGGCACAGAGTCAGCAGGAACCTGCCCAAAGAGCCAGCTGGCCTGGGCCTGATGTGGCCAAGAAAAGCCCATGTCCATGTAGTAAGCTGTTTTCAGGTTTCATGGTGACACACGCCTTCTACAGAGATAAGGAGAGAGGGAGTTCCTGTGGTAGGTTGCAGAGTTCACAGGATCCTGTTCTTCTGGCCCACCTGCCTCTTTGGCCTCCCTTTAACCCAGAGCGCTTTCCCTTCAGGCAGGATGATCCTGTCTACATTGGAACCCGGCCTCTGACCCTGTTGCTGCTTGGCTGACTTTCTAGCCTCATGGAACACATTGTGCTTGACAACGAATCGTCACATCTAGATGCTCATTTCATGGGACAAGTACACAGGAAATGTGCCATGGGCGTGACTCAGCAGTATAGCCTGGACTAACCTAACCTTTATTTTCTCCCCGCCCCCACCCACTTCTTTTATCATTCCCATCCTCTTTTGTACACAGGATCCAGGTTGAACTCCAGGAGGAATTTAAACATACAGTTGGCCTGTGTGAGACTCTCAGAATTCCCCTCACCCCACATTCTCATGACCACTTAGTCACTTGTACCCCCTCGAGCTCTCAGAGGAGCCCCCTGTGCTGATTGTATCACAGTGAATTAGTTCTCCCCGTTTCTGAACTTCATAGAAGTGTCTGGCTTCTTTCACTTCATAAAGTATTTTGTTTTGTTGTGTTTTGTTTTTCGTTTGTGCTATTTTCAAGACAGGTTTTCTCTGTATGACAACCCTAGCTGTCCTGGAGCTAGCTCTGTAGACCAAGCTGGCTTCCAACTCACAGAAATCCGCCTGCCTCTGCCATCCAAGTGAGTGCTGGGATTAAAAGCGTTTGCGACCACCGCTGGCTTGGTATAACAGTTTTGGAACTCAGAGGATACACTTGAAATGACTGACGGGAGCAGCCTTGACTTTCTGGACATTTCTTTATTGTTAGTTTTCTGGTGGATATCGGGAAAGAAAGGGAGGCCTAAGGGAAGGAGTCTGCTGGGGGCCTCCCCTTGTTCTCACCAAAGTGGATACCTTGTCTGAGTGTGCACAATGATTGGAAGCTGAGATGTGGCTTCCCTACAATTCCTCGACAAAGGATCAGCCCAGGCCAGGGCCACAATGTTTGGAGAACACCCCCTAGGTGTCCTTGCAGCTGTCCCCTGGAAGTCCTGCCCCTCTTCCCCTCCAAAGGCTGGCCTTGGCTCATAGCAGGTCTTCACTTCCTGCCCGGCCAAGGGGAATCTCCTTCCTAGTTGGCTCCTTCCCATCACCTCTCCCCCCTCCTCCCAGCCACAGGAAGATCTCGGTTCCCTCCCTTCTCCTTATCAAAGTCTTAGAATGGGGTTGTTTTCTTCCAGCAGCTTCCTGTTGGCCTTGCCAGCCCTGGACCTGAGACAAAAGAATACAATGAATGGCCTTCTCCACTGACCACTCCAATGCCCTTGTGGTTTGTGGAGCCTCTTAGAGGTGTCTCTTTTACCTTTTTAGTCTTATCTGCTACCCTTCTGTTTTACTCCCTATATGCCAAGCCTAGTGGCCCTTGTTGCTGGAGTTATCCGGGCCAGAGCCTGTGCCCTAATAGCCCTAATGTGACAGACTTGGCCGCCTGTCCGCAATAAGCCAATTAAACAAACAAGCAATAGTGAAAATCAGAAAAAGGAGATTTTGTCTTGGGAAGCATGACAAAGCCATCAAGTGACCCCCTCAAGATCTATCTTCTGAGGTCCCTGTTAGGTCTCAAACTCGGGACAAATGACTGAGATGCCCATTTAACATATCAAAACAGAAGCTGGCTGCAAAGCCCTCAAGCATCTATCAGTTCCTTTCAGAGTCATCCTGGCTGGCACACTTCACCCCCTACCCTACATGCTCCAGCCCAGGGTCTGGGCTTCCCTTCACTCAGCGACTCTGACTCTGACATAACCTCAGCCATCTTGGGCATGAGATGCTTTTTTGGTGTTCTTGACCTCTGGGACACTTGGTCCACGACTCCTCCCTCTCTTCTCTTTGTCTCTCACCCTTCCCCACCCATGACCCAGTTCAGTCTGAACCCTTCCAGATGAATCTGCCTCCATTTTGCTCTCCCTCATATGTACAAGAAACCTTGAGAACCATCCCTAGGAGCAATCATCTTTTCATCATTCTTTCTCTCAGTCCCCACACGAGGTTTAAGGGTGGACAGAATTGTGCGTGCCTAAGCGGTGTTGGTCAAGGCATTTTTCTGTCTATTATTCACAAACTGTTGTCACAACTCTGGTTTCTCCTGAAATTTGTTCTGCCACTTTGATAGAATTGTACAAAATTTTTATTTGACTAGCCTGGCAACCAAAAGGAAGGGTATGGGGATAAAACTACACCGCTTCTGTTCTGCACTCTACTGGCTACATGCTATAGGAACTAGGCTGAAAATTTAAAAACATACAAACACAGAGACAGAGATAGACAGACAGATAGGGACACGGGGACATCCTTGAGACAAGAATGCCAAGAATGCCCACTTTATTGTGCTCGGGGCAGCTTCTATAGGGCTCTGGCCACACCCAGCTCTTGGGATCTTTCAGTTGCAGACTCATCAGAACCCACTCCCTGCCATCAGGGTCTCGTGCTCAGAGCAGCTGCAGGCTACTCAGAGCAGAGGAAAACAAGTTGTTTACAAGGAATTCAGGGTCTGGTGGTTCGCAGTCCCCAACAGTATGGCTATCTATTCAACATATCTTCATTCCTGCCAGGTTAGCTACCATCTGTTGCCTGAACAGCCAAAATCCCATCCTTTCTTTAGGGTCTTCCCTGTAGCTCCTATTGTGTATGTCGCTCTTTTCCTGCATCCTTGCATTCATCATGACCAAACGTCATCCCTCCATAGTATAGAAAAGCCATTGTTCACAAAGTCTTAAACCTACTTCCCCTTCAAATGTCAAAGATGGTTTTGCAATGTTTCACCCGTAGCTGCTTTTTCTAATTCATTTCTTTTGTTTGTTTATTTGCTTGTTTTTGAGGTAGAATTTCTCTGCGTAGTCCTGGCTGGCCTAGAACTTGATCTGTAGACCAGTCTGGTCTTGAACTCAAGAGTGCTGAAATCAAAGGGTTGTGCTACCACTATTGCTCAGCTAACATTTATTTCTTTG